>NC_090940.1:467030918-467340238 GCF_040938575.1 Ambystoma mexicanum | reverse complement strand
TCCTTCCCATTCCAATTCTGAGACCCTTCCTATACCAGGAGACTTGCTATCTCAATGCTTCTAATACCAAACCTGCACCCGTCCTATAACATGAGTTGTGATATCCAAATCCTTCCCCTTCCAAACCTGAGACCCTTCCTTTAGCATGAGATGTGATATCCATCTCCTTCCCATTCCAATCCCGAGACCCTTCCTATAGCATGAGATGTGATATCCAACTCCTTCCCATTCCAATCCTCAGACACTTCCTATAGCATGAGATGTGATATCTCAATGCTTCTAATACCAAACCTGAGACCCTTCCTATGGCATGAGATTTGATATCAAACTCCTTCCCAATCCAATCCTGAGACCCTTCCTATAGCATGAGATATGATATCCAACTCCTTCCCATTCCAATCCTGAAACCCTTCCTATACCATGAGATGTGATATCTTAATGCTTCTAATACCAAACGTGAGACCCGTCCTATAACATAAGATGTGATATCCAAATCCTTCCCCTTCCAAACCTGAGACCCTTCCTTTAGCATGAGATGTGATATCCAGCTCCTTCTCATTCCAATCCTGAGACCCTTCCGATAGCATGAGATGTGATATCTCAATGCTTCTAATATCAAAACTGAGACCCTCCCAATAGCATGAGATGTGATATCTAAGTCCTTCCCATTCCAATCCTGAGACCCTTCAGATAGCAGAGATGTGATATCTCAATGCTTATACCAAACCTGAGACCCTTCCTATGGCATGAGATGTGATATCCAACTCCTTCCCATTCCAATCCTGAGACCCTTCCTATAGCATGAGATGTGATATCTCAATGCTTCTACCAAACCTGAGACCCTTCCTTTAGCATGAGATATGATATCCAACTCCTTCCCATTCCAATCCTGAGACCCTTACTATAGCATGAGATGTGACATCTCAATGCTTCTAATACCAAACCTGAGATCCTTCCTATAACATGAGATGTGATATCCAAATCCTTCCCCTTCCAAACCTGAGACCCTCCCTTTAGCATGAGATGTGATATCCAACTCCTTCCCATTCCAATCCTGAGACCCTTCTGATAGCATGAGATGTGATATCTCAATGCTTCTAATACCAAACCTGAGATCCGTCCGATAGCATGAGATGTGATATCTCAATGCTTCTAATACCAAACCTGAGATCCTTCCTATAACATGAGATGTAATATCCAAATCCTTCCCCTTCCAAACCAGAGACCCTCCCTTTAGCGTGAGATGTGATATCCAACTCCTTCCCATTCCAATCCTTAGACCCTTCTGATAGCATGAGAAGTGATGTCTCAATGCCTCTAATACCAAACCTGAGATCCTACATCTAACATGAAATGTGATATCCAACTCCTTCCCCTTCCAAACCTGAGAGCCTTCCTATAACATGAGATGTGATATCGAAGTCCTTCCCATTCCAATCCTGAGACTCTTCCTATAACATGAGATGTGATATCCAACTCCTTCCCATTCCAACCTGAGACCCTTCCAATAGCATGAGATGGGATATCCAATTACTTCCAAATCCAATCCTTATACCCTTCCGATAGCATGAGATGTGATATCCCAATGCTTCTACCAAACCTGAGACCCATACTATGGCATGAGATGTGATATCAAACTCCTTCCCATTCCAATCCCGAGACCCTTCCTATAGCTTGAGATGTGATATCCAACTCCTTCCCATTCCAATTCTGAGACCCTTCCTATACCAGGAGACTTGCTATCTCAATGCTTCTAATACCAAACCTGACACCCGTCCTATAACATGAGTTGTGATATCCAAATCCTTCCCCTTCCAAACCTGAGACCCTTCCTTTATCATGAGATGTGATATCCAACTCCTTCCCATTCCAATCCTGAGACCCTTCCCATATCATGAGATTTGTTATCTCAATGCTTCTAATATCAAACTTGAGACCCTCCCTATAGCATGAGATGTGATATCCAAGTCCTTCCCATTCCAATCCTGTGACCCTTCCTATAGCATGAGATGTGATATCTCAATGCTTCTAATACCAAACTGGAAACCCTTCCTTTAACATGAGACGTGATATCCAACTCCTTCCCATTCCAATCCTGAGACTCTTCCTATAGCATGAGATGTGATATCTCAATGCTTCTACCAAACCTGAGACCCTTCCTATAGCATGAGATGTGATATCCAACTCCTTCCCATTCCAATCCTCAGACACTTCCTATAGCATGAGATGTGATATCTCAATGCTTCTAATACCAAACCTGAGACCCTTCCTATGGCATGATATTTGATATCAAACTCCTTCCCATTCCAATCCTGAGACGCTTCCTATAGCATGAGATATGATATCCAACTCCTTCCCATTCCAATCCTGAAACCCTTCCTATACCATAAGATGTGATATCGTAATGCATCTAATACCAAACCTGAGACCCGTCCTATAACATGAGATGTGATATCCAAATCCTTCCCCTTCCAAACCTGAGACCCTTCCTTTAGCATGAGATGTGATATCCAGCTCCTTCCCATTCCAATCCTGAGACCCTTCCGATAGCAGAGATGCGATATCTCAATGCTTATACCAAACCTGAGACCCTTCCTATGGCATGAGATGTGATATCCAACTCCTTCCCATTTTAATCCTGAGACCCTTCCTATAGCATGAGATGTGATATCTCAATGCTTCTAATACCAAACCTGAGACCCTTCCTATAGCATGAGATGGGAAATGTGATATCCAACTCCTTCCCCTTCCAAACCTGAGAGCCTTCCTATAGAATGAGATGTGATATTGAAGTATTTCCCATTTCAATCCTGAGACCCTTCCTATAACATGAGATGTGATACCCAACACCTTCCCATTCCAACCTGAGACCCTCCCTTTAGCATGAGATGTATCTCAATGCTTCTAATACCAAACCTGAGATCCCTCCTATAAAATGAGATGTGATATCCAAATCCTTCCCCTTCCAAACCTGAGACCCTCCCTTTAGCATGAGATGTGATATCCAACTCCTTCCCATTCCAATCCTGAGACCCTTCTGATAGCATGAGATGTGATATCTCAATGCCTCTAATACCAAACCTGAGATCCTACCTCTAACATGAAATGTGATATCCTACTCCTTCCCTTTCCAAATGTGAGACCCTCCCTATAGCATGAGATGTGATATCCAACTCCTTCCCATTCCAATCCTGAGACCCTTCCTATAGCATGAGATGTGATATCTCAATGTTTATACCAAACCTGAGAACCTTCCTATAGCGTGAGATGTGATATCCAACTCCTTCCCATTCCAATCCTGAGACCCTTCCTATAACATGAGATGTGATATCCAACTCCTTCCCATTCCAATCCTGAGACCCTTCTGAGAGCATGAGATGTGATATCTCAATGCTTCTAATACCAAACCTGAGATCCTTCCGATAGCATGAGATGTGATATCTCAATTCTTCTAATACCAAACCTGAGATCCTTCCTATAACACGAGATGTGATATCCAAATCCTTCCCCTTCCAAACCTGAGACCCTCCCTTTCGCATGAGATGTGATATCCAACTCCTTCCCATTCCAATCCTGAGACCCTTCTGATAGCATGAGATGTGATATCTCAATGCCTCTAACAAACCTGAGATCCTACCTCTAACATGAAATGTGATATCCAACTCCTTCCCCTTCCAAACCTGAGAGGCTTCCTATAGCATGAGATGTGATATCGAAGTATTTCCCATTCCAATCCTGAGACCCTTCCTATAACATGAGATGTGATATCCAACTCCTTCCCATTCCAACCGGAGACCCTTCCTATAGCATGAGATGGGATATCCAACTACTTCCAAATCCAATCCTGATACCCTTTCGATAGCATGAGATGTGATATCTCAATGCCTCTAATACCAAACCTGAGATCCTTCCGATAGCATGAGATGCGATATCTCAATGCTTGTAATACCAAACCTGATTTCCTTCCTATAACATGAGATGTGATATCAAAATCCTTCCCCTTCCAAACCTGAGACCCTCCCTTTAGCATGAGATGTGATATCCAACTCCTTCCCATTCCAATCCTGAGACCCTTCTGATAGCATGAGATGTGATATCTCAATGCCTCTAATACCAAACCTGAGATCCTACCTCTAACATGAAATGTGATATCCTACTCCCTCCCTTTCCAAACGTGAGACCCTCCCTATAGCATGAGATGTGATATCCAACTACTTCCCATTCCAATCCTGAGACCCTTCCTATAGCATGAGATGTGATATCTCAATGCTTATACCAATCCTGAGACCCTTCCTATAGCATGAGATGTGATATCTCAATGCTTATACCAAACCTGAGACCCTTCCTATAACATGAGATGTGATGGCTCAATGCTTCTAATACCAGACCTGAGATCCTTCCTAATGCATGAGATGTGATATCCAACTCCTTCCCATTCCAATCCTGAAACCCTTCTGATAGCATGAGATGTGATATCTCAATGCCTCTAATACCAAACCTGAGATCCTACCTCTAACATGAAATGTGATATCCTACTCCTTCCCTTTCCAAACGTGAGACCCTCCCTATAGCATGAGATGTGATATCCAAATACTTCCCATTCCAATCCTGAGACCCTTCCTATAGCATGAGATGTGATATCTCAATGCTTATACCAAACCTGAGAACCTTCCTATAGCATGAGATGTGATATCCAACTCCTTCCCATTCCAATCCTGAGACCCTTCCTATAACATGAGATGTGATATCCAACTCCTTCCCATTCCAATCCTGAGACCCTTCTGAGAGCATGAGATGTGATATCTCAATGCTTCTAATACCAAACCTGAGATCCTTCCGATAGCATGAGATGTGATATCTCAATTCTTCTAATACCAAACCTGAGATCCTTCCTATAACACGAGATGTGATATCCAAATCCTTCCCCTTCCAAACCTGAGACCCTCCCTTTGGCATGAGATGTGATATCCAACTCCTTCCCATTCCAATCCTGAGACCCTTCTGATAGCATGAGATGTGATATCTCAATGCCTCTAACAAACCTGAGATCCTACCTCTAACATGAAATGTGATATCCAACTCCTTCCCCTTCCAAACCTGAGAGGCTTCCTATAGCATGAGATGTGATATCGAAGTATTTCCCATTCCAATCCTGAGACCCTTCCTATAACATGAGATGTGATATCCAACTCCTTCCCATTCCAACCGGAGACCCTTCCTATAGCATGAGATGGGATATCCAACTACTTCCAAATCCAATCCTGATACCCTTTCGATAGCATGAGATGTGATATCTCAATGCCTCTAATACCAAACCTGAGATCCTTCCGATAGCATGAGATGCGATATCTCAATGCTTGTAATACCAAACCTGATTTCCTTCCTATAACATGAGATGTGATATCAAAATCCTTCCCCTTCCAAACCTGAGACCCTCCCTTTAGCATGAGATGTGATATCCAACTCCTTCCCATTCCAATCCTGAGACCCTTCTGATAGCATGAGATGTGATATCTCAATGCCTCTAATACCAAACCTGAGATCCTACCTCTAACATGAAATGTGATATCCTACTCCCTCCCTTTCCAAACGTGAGACCCTCCCTATAGCATGAGATGTGATATTCAACTACTTCCCATTCCAATCCTGAGACCCTTCCTATAGCATGAGATGTGATATCTCAATGCTTATACCAATCCTGAGACCCTTCCTATAGCATGAGATGTGATATCTCAATGCTTATACCAAACCTGAGACCCTTCCTATAACATGAGATGTGATGGCTCAATGCTTCTAATACCAGACCTGAGATCCTTCCTAATGCATGAGATGTGATATCCAACTCCTTCCCATTCCAATCCTGAAACCCTTCTGATAGCATGAGATGTGATATCTCATTGCCTCTAATACCAAACCTGAGATCCTACCTCTAACATGAAATGTGATATCCTACTCCTTCCCTTTCCAAACGTGAGACCCTCCCTATAGCATGAGATGTGATATCCAACTCCTTCCCATTCCAATCCTGAGAACTTTCCGATAACATGAGATGTGATGTCTCAATGCTTCTAATACCAAACCTGAGATCCTTCCTATGGCATGAGATGTGATATCCAACTCATTCCCATTCCAACCTGAGACCCTTCCTATAGCATGAGATGTGATATCCTACTCCTTCCCATTCCAATCCTGAGACCCTTCTGATAGCATGAGATGTGATATCTCAATGCTTTTAATACCAAACCTGAGATCCTTCCGATAACATGAGATGTGATATCTCAATTCTTCTAATACCAAACCTGAGATCCTTCCTATAACACGAGATGTGATATCCAAATACTTCCCCTTCCAAACCTGAGACCCTCCCTTTGGCATGAGATGTGATATCCAACTCCTTCCCATTCCAATCCTTAGAGCTTTCTGATAGCATGAGATGTGATATCTCAATGCCTCTAGTACCAAACCTGAGATCCTACCTCTAACATGAAATGTGATATCCAACTCCTTCCCCTTCCAAACCTGAGAGCCTTCCTATAACATGAGATGTGATATCGAAGTCCTTCCCATTCCAATCCTGAGACCCTTCCTATAACATGAGATGTGATACCCAACACCTTCCCATTCCAACCTGAGACCCTTCCTATAGCATGAGATGGGATATCCAACTACTTCCAAATCCAATCCTGATACCCTTCCGATAGCATGAGATGTGATATCTCAATGCTTCTAATACCAAACCTGAGATCCTTCCTATAACATGAGATGTGATATCCAAATCCTTCCCCTTCCAAACCTGAGACCCTCCCTTTAGCATGAGATGTGATATCCAACTTCTTCCCATTCCAATCCTGAGACCCTTCTTATAGCATGAGATGTGATATCTCAATGCTTCTAATACCAAACCTGAGATCCTTCCTATAACATGAGATGTGATATCCAAATCCTTCCCCTTACAAACCTGAGACCCTCCCTTTAGCATGAGATGTGATATCCTACTCCTTCCCTTTCCAAACGTGAGACCCTCCCTATAGCATGAGATGTGATATCCAACTCCTTCCCATTCCAATCCTGAGACCCTTCCTATAGCATGAGATGTGATATCTCAATGCTTATACCAAACCTGAGACCCTTCCTATAGCATGAGATGTGATATCGAACTCCTTCCCATTCCAATCCTGAGACCCTTCCTATAACATGAGATTTGATGTCTCAATGCTTCTAATACCAAACCTGAGATCCTTCCTATGGCATGTGATGTCATATAAAACTCCTTCCCATTCCAATCCTAAGACCCTTCCTATAGCATGAGATGTGATATCCAACTCCTTCCCATTCCAATCCTGAGACCCTTCTGAGAGCATGAGATGTGATATCTCAATGCTTCTAATACCAAACCTGAGATCCTTCCTATAACACGAGATGTGATATCCAAATCCTTCCCCTTCCAAACCTGAGACCCTTCCTATAGCATGATATGGGATATCCAACTCCTTCCCAATCCAATCCTGAGACCCTTCTGATAGCATGAGATGTGATATCTCAATGCTTCTACCAAACCTGAGACCCTTCCTATGGCATGAGATGTGATTTCAAACTCCTTCCCATTCGAAATCTGAGTCCCTTCATATAGCATGAGATGTGATATCCAACTCCTTCCCATTCCAATCTGAGACCCTTCCTATAGCATGAGATGTGACATCTCAATGCTTCTAATACCAAACCTGAGACCCTTCCTATAGCCCGAGATGGGATAGCCGACTCCTTCCCATTCCAATCCTGAGACACTTCCGATAGCAGAGATGTGATATCTCAATGCTTATACCAAACCTGAGACCCTTCTTATAACATGAGATGTGATATCCAACTCCTTCCCGTTCCAAACCTGAGACCCTTCCTATAGCATATGTGGTATCCAACTCCTTCCCATTCCAAACATGAGACCCTTCCTATAGCAAGAATGTAATATCCAACTCCTTCCCATTCCAATCCTGAGACCATGCCTATAGCATGAGATGTGATATCTCAATGCTTCCAATACCAAACCTGAGATCCTTGCTATGACATGAGATGTGATATCCAATTCCTTCCCATTCCAAACCTGAAACTCTTCCTACAGCATGCAATGTGATATCTCAATGCTTCTAATACCAAACCTGAGACCCGTCCTATAACATGAGATGGGATTTCCAACTCCTTCCCGTTCCAAACCTGAGACCCTTCCTATAGTATGAGATGTGATATCCAACTCCTTCCCATCCCAATCCTGAGACACTTCCGATAGCAGAGATGTTATATCTCTGTTAGGAAAGATTTCGTTCTTGTAGGGAACTTTCCTTCCATGTGGCAACCCCTAAACTTTTTGCTATTGTTTTCAACCTGTTTTCTTGACTTTGCCAGAGAAGTGCAGCCTTCTGCCGTACTCCTCTGGGCTTTCGCTCCTTTCTTACGGGGAAACTGACATGCCCTTAAGACAGTCAGTACCGGGGAACGCTGTTTCCCGTAGTTTCTTTTATCGTGTCGCCATTTTAGTGCAACACGACACAAGAGGGCACTGTAAGCTAAGTTACAGCTCTCTTGGGTCTCTAGCCTTCTACAGACCCTGGACACTCTTGTAGGATGGTTTTTGGATCGGTGCAAGTCATTCAGGGACTGGGCTGGTGGCAGCGATCATTTGGTTTATTTTGAGCTCCTTTTGCCGTTCTGAGCACCTTTTTGCCGCGAACACAAAAGGGTGGCCCGGCTACCCAAAATGGCCGGACCACGAGGCTCCTTTGTCTCGTCCACTGTCCGTCTTGCTCCCTTTACCTTCCCCCGGGTCAGGCGACCCGGGGCCTTCCTTATTTGGACATGTAGTTTCCCGCGAAACACGGTTGCTTTCGCGGGCTTCTACATGTCGTTTGAGTGCCCCCAGGATGTGGGCTGGGCTGTCTGGTCCCAATACACATCCTGGGTGCCAGAGAGTCTAGGGTGGTGTGAATGCCTGGGACCACTGTGGTCCGTGATTGGTCCACGTATGGTATGTGTGTTGATGAGCGGATCTCCCATTGGCTCCCCTCCGTTTTGGCGCGAAGGGAACCGTGGATAAGAGGGAGCTGGAAACACCACTACCATGTCGATCTCCTGAGTTCTTACGAACCCAGGGATACAGGAGCCAAGTATCCTGCGAACACGAGGCTGGACCGAGGAATCGCTGGTGACCCCCTGAAGAACTTCTGCTCCTCATTGCTGTCGTCCGGTGAAGCCCTTTCCACCTGAGATCGAACAAGAAGGCCTGTACTGGCGCTTCGACCTATTGGAATAGCAGGACCAGCTATTCCCGGCACCTTCATCAACTCCTGCCGTAAGCCTTCGGAAGTGTCTCTGGGCCATCCAGTTGACTGACCAGCTTACTAAGGAGTCCTGCTCTGTAATCGCCGACAGGTTGGGTGGTATTCTGAGTCCGGGGCACGCTCACACGCTTCGTTTGCTTAGCAACCCTAAGCTAGAGGTGAACGGTGCTCGTTTGGCTTGAATACACCCGGCCGTTCCGTTGCCCTGCCGTGGCGACAAAACTGTGCTTGTTTCTTCGATCGGGACGTCTTTTTACTCTGCACGACGACGAGACGTTCCCTGCTCTTCAGAACCTGCCAGAAGCTGCATCTATCGAGGAGAAGCTCGGGCCTGCTTGCTTCGGGGACCGGTGAGTAGATTAGCTAGGATCTGGTCGCCCTCCTGCAGTGCCCCTTGCTTTTCCCCGCTGTAAATACAGCGCCCCTTGTCCGTACTCGCGCCCTGCTTCTGCCTCACAGTGGAGGCTGCGCTAGAGTCGCGGACCGTGTTCTCCTTCATTAGGGCGCCCTACAGAGCTGTCCAACGTCCTCCGAAGAGCTTCACCTTCTGCCCATTGGCACCGGCGTGTGCAGGTACTTTTGAGCGCTAGGCTCCACTCTTCGTAGGGATTGGACTACCATCCAGTTAGGGGCCTCCGAAGGCGGACATATCACACGCATTGGTTCGCACTGCCTGTTTTCCTTCCCCTGCAGGTGGATAACATATTTCGTGCTGCTAATGCTGTGAAACTGTGTATTCTGTATATATATTGGGTGGATAGTGTATGTGTTGGTTTAATATCGTTGTATATTGCTGCTTTTACTGTGGTTATTAGTTTTAAGGCCTTATAATAAATGTGTATCTATTTTTGATATAAACAACTGTTTGGAGTAGTTTGTACGCGCTCTTGCTTTGTGTGCTCATTGCGGGCTTTCAGTCACCCTCACCCCTCTTGAGACCTAGTCTTGACCGCCGCGATCGCTACCTTGATTGGTCTGGCTTGTCCAGAGGTTACCCTGTTCCAAGTAATTAGGTTGGCCTTCTGAACTTCTGCGCCACCAGGACAGAGTTCAGAAATCCGTCTTAACAAATTGGTGGCAGCGGTGGGATACGACTGAAGGTATCCAGTGTTGCGCACGAGCTAAGGCGTTTTCAGGTTATTCCAACCAGGACACGCAGTAAAGTATTGAATATAATGTTAAAAAGGCCATAGTCCTATCAACAGTATGGAAACGAATACTTTATTAACCTTAAATGCTTCGAAATCTGAAACATTGAAGAAGATGTGTGCGGAGAGAGGGGTTTCCTCTCAAGGCACTAAATTGGAAATGATCCAGAGAATCGTGGCGTGGCAAGAAGCGCAGCTTGACGCTATAACTTCCGAGGACAGTGCAGAAGGTGGTGGGGCTGCTCTCACTGGCAGAACCGACGGTTCTGCCGCTGCACTGATCCATCACGACCACGAGGACAGGGAGGATGTAATGTCTAACGTTTCCTCTGCCAGTGTTGATGGGGAGGCTATGCTTGAATTCAAGAAGCAAGAGCTGCGGTTTAGGCAGCAGGAGCTTGAATTCAGCATAGCCAAACTGAAAATCGACCAGGCAGAAAAACAAAAAGACAGGGATCACCAGTTGGAACTGGCCAAGCTTCAGTTCGCAAATGGGTCCAAGGGTCCTGGACATGGTTCTGGGGCTTCCTCTCATCCACGGTTTCCAAAAGATCTGCTCAGTGTGTATGAGGAACGAAATGACATTATGGACTGGTTAAATGCGTTTGAGTATGCATGCGAGGTTCAAGAGGTTGATAATGCGGATAAGATTGCATGGTTACTCAGCAGACTGCCCCATTCTGGTTGCAGTGCCATTATGGAAATGTCGAAGGCTGAGCGCGCTGATTTTGCAATGTTGAAGCAGACTCTCATTTTAAAGTTTGGGAAGACTCCGACCCAATATTTGAAAAGGTTTAGAGAGTATAAGAAAAAGGAAGGTGGTACTTGGGTGTCGTATGTAGCTGAGTCCCTGAAAAACTTAACTGGCTGGGTTGAAGGTTATAAGGTTTCTACCTTCGAAGGCATGATCAATCTGGTCATGCTGGAACACATTTTTGCTTCTTCTTCCCCGGAGCTTAAGCAGCATTTGGCCGATTCGAAGGAGATAGATCCTAAGAAGCTGGCCATTGCAGCAGACTTATGGGTGTCACATCGAGTGTCCCATAAGGACAAAACTCATCCTGGTAAGCAGGAGGAAGGGAAAAAGTCCAAAGATGTGGAGGGTGGGGAATCTGCTAAATCTTCTTCCCATAAGGGCCACAAAAAGAAAAATAAGGGTAAGCCATACGAGAACTCACAGGGTAGTGGAGGTTCGCCTCCGAAACAGAACTCTGGTTATAATAAGCCTCCCTACGTAAACAGACCCAATGGGGCTTGTTTTTCTTGTGGAGCAACTGACCATGTGAAGGGGGATCCCCGTTGTAAGGTTAGACCTTTGGGGGTCCACTCCGCTAATCTGGCCTTCTCCTCCTACGAGGAAGAAGAGATTACAGGAGCATCCTTCTCCTCAGACTCATTTCCCAGCGGAATAGAGGCTGAGGTAGTTTTAGTGTCCCTGGGTTCCTGGGAGCCTAAAGTCGCAGAGGCGTATGCTAGGATTCCGGATAATACCAAGCACTACTTTAAAGACAGTGTGCTGATCAATGGAGTGGATACTCCAGCTCTTAGGGATAGTGGGTGCAGTCGAACTGTAGTGGATTCTACCTTGGTAGACTCAGAGGAAGTTGCCAGAGCTACTCTGATGCCCACTAAGTTGGCTGACGGCCCCCTCCGTATGTTTCCCGTGATCCCTGTTAATCTAACTTTAAATGGTACAGCAGTTAGGATTCCAGTGAGCATTCAGAGAAACGTCCCGGGAAAGGTCTTGTTGGGCAATGATCTCAGAGCTCTAGGGCTCGTAGGAGACACTGCCGAAAGACCCTACACACGGTCTCAAGCACGGGCAGCATTGGCCAAGTCGAATACGCCGCCCCAGCCGAAGGGGAAACCCAAGGCGAAAGGAGTCAACAAGTCCCGACGGGGGAAAGAGAATATTCCCCCGAGCTCGCCTACCACTGCGGTGGAGGGAGTTGGTCAATCGCCCGAGCCTGACGAGGAGGTGGCGATGCCTGAAGTGTTCGACCCCAACGACCATCCTGAACTAAAAGACTTGTTAGTTGAAGGAGGTCCTGATAGGGACGACTTCAGTAAGGGCCAACGTGAGTGCCCATCTCTGGAAGGCCTAAGGAGACAGGCCTGCTCCCAGCTTGAGGGTGAACCTCCTGGGAAGCATCGGATTTATTGGGAAGGTGGACTCCTGTACAGTGAGCCCACAGAGTCTACAGAAGGAGACCATAGGAGGTTGGTGGTTCCCCTTTCTGTTAGACCCTTCCTCCTGCAGTTGGCGCATGAAGTTCCCCTTGCTGGTCACCTTGGAATGAAGAGGACCAAGCAAAGGTTATCTATGCACTTCTACTGGCCCAAGATGGGGGTGCAAGTAGAAAGTCACTGCAGGAGTTGTGCCTCCTGCCAGTTGTCTGGTAAGGTTGGCGCGACAATCCAAGCTCCGTTGGTACCGCTCCCAGTTGTGGGGGTACCATTTGAAAGGGTAGGGATCGACATCGTTGGTCCCCTTGACCCGCAAACATCCTCAGGCAATAGGTTTATCCTGGTGCTGGTCGACCATGCAACCAGGTATCCTGAGGCCATCCCATTAAAGACTGTAACTGCCAAGTCAGTTGCAAAAGCTTTACTCGGCATATTTACTAGGGTTGGCTTCCCTAAAGAAGTTGTGTCAGATCGTGGCAGCAACTTTATGTCGAAGTATATGCAGGCTATGTGGAAAGAATGTGGGGTCACCTACAAGTTCTCTTCTGCATACCACCCCCAGACCAATGGTCTGGTGGAGCGTTTCAACAGAACGCTAAAGAGCATGATTGGGGCTCTGGAGGAGCCCCAGAGAAGAAAATGGGATCTTCTTTTACCATGCTTGCTGTTTGCCTACAGAGAGGTACCACAGGAGGGTGTTGGCTTCAGCCCCTTCGAACTTCTGTTCGGTCATCCCGTACGGGGACCCTTAGCCATCGTCAAAGAGGGATGGGAGATGCCCACTCCCCCTGTTACTACCAATGTAGTTGACTATGTGCTAGGGCTCAGAAAACGGATGGTACTCCTGATGGGCTTGGCTAGTGAAAAGTTGAAGGCAGGACAAGCGCTGGTGAAACATTGGTACGATCAGAAAGCTTCCTTAATTCACTTTACCCCTGGTCAGCAAGTCCTGATCATGAACCCTATAAGGCCTCGCGCTTTACAGGACAAATGGTCAGGCCCTTACACAGTGGTGGAGCCCCTGGGTGAGGTGAACTATTTAGTGGACCTTGGAAGGCCTGGACAGGCTCCAAAAGTGTTCCACGTAAATAGGCTGAAGGCTTTCGTCCCAAGAGTCGAAATCGCAGCACTGCTACTGGCGTCAGACGTTGAGGAAGAGGAGTCAGAACCTCTTCCCGACCTGTTCCAAAGCGGTCCTTCAGATAGCTCCGTTGAGGGTGTCCGAGTGGCCCCTCACCTGACTTCTGATCAGCAGGCTGAGGTGAAAAGTTTGCTTAGGCAGTTTTCCCCCCTGTTTTCACAGTCGCCTGGTTTGACACCTTGGTGCAAACATAACATTGACACAGGAGACAGTGTACCTACCAAAAGTAGGGGATACAGGATGTCGGATAAAGTACGGTCTTATATTAAGACCGAGGTCAACAAGATGTTAGACCTTGGGGTGATTGAACCCTCTAGTAGTCCTTGGTCCAGTCCTGTGGTATTGGTTCCAAAGGCAGGCACTTCTGAATTGAGGTTCTGCGTGGATTACAGGGCTCTGAATGCTGTCACCAAGACAGACGCTCACCCCTTGCCTCGAACTGACGAGCTGGTGGATACCTTGGGTGCCTCCAAGTACCTCAGCACGTTTGACCTGACTGCGGGCTATTGGCAAATAGCTTTAGCAGAACATGCCAAGGAGAAGACAGCATTTTCAACTCCCGACGGGCTTTACCAATTCCGGGTAATGCCGTTCGGATTGAAGAATGCACCTGCCACTTTCCAGAGGCTTGTGAATCATGTGTTGAATGGGTTGGACGAATTCTGTCTTGCATATCTGGACGATATAGCAGTTTTCAGTGCCACCTGGGAAGACCATGTGAAACACCTCGGGATTGTGCTCCAGGCTCTTCAGAAAGCCCACTTGACCATAAAGGCGAGTAAATGCCAGATTGGACAAGGCTCAGTGGTTTACCTTGGGCATGAAGTAGGTGGAGGAAGGATACAGCCTCTCCCCAGTAAAGTACAAGCAGTACAAGACTGGCCTACCCCCACTACACAAACCCAAGTGAGAGCCTTCTTAGGACTCACGGGTTATTACCGCAATTTTATGGCAGACTATGGCACCATAGCTGCTCCTCTGACTGCCCTCACAACTCCGAAGAAACCCAAGAAGGTAACTTGGACTGACGAGTGTGAGAAGGCCTTCAATGGCTTGAAAGACTCCTTGTGCCAGGCCCCTGTGCTCAGGGCCCCTGATTATCAAAGACCTTTTATCGTGCAGACGGATGCCTCTGACACTGGGATAGGAGCTGTACTATCACAAGTAGATGAGAAGGGTAAGGAACACCCTATCGGTTTTATTAGTCGCCAGCTTAAGGACAGAGAGCTCAGATGGTCCACGGTAGAGAAAGAATGTTTCTCTGTTGTGTGGGCCCTAAGGAAGCTGCGGCCCTACCTCTATGGGACCCACTTCACTGTGCAGACTGACCATAAGCCGTTAAAGTGGCTAATGAACATGAAGGGGGAGAATCCAAAGTTGCTTAGGTGGTCCATAAGTCTACAAGGCTTCGACTTCACTATTGAGCATAGGCCAGGTGTCCAACATAGCAATGCTGATGGGTTGTCCAGAATGTTTTACCGACCTGAACAAGAGACTCATCCAGGGGTGGATTAGTTCCCCCTGTCCATAGTCTGGGAGGGGCGAGTGTTAGGAAAGATTTCGTTCTTGTAGGGAACTTTCCTTCCATGTGGCAACCCCTAAACTTTTTGCTATTGTTTTCAACCTGTTTTCTTGACTTTGCCAGAGAAGTGCAGCCTTCTGCCGTACTCCTCTGGGCTTTCGCTCCTTTCTTACGGGGAAACTGACATGCCCTTAAGACAGTCAGTACCGGGGAACGCTGTTTCCCGTAGTTTCTTTTATCGTGTCGCCATTTTAGTGCAACACGACACAAGAGGGCACTGTAAGCTAAGTTACAGCTCTCTTGGGTCTCTAGCCTTCTACAGACCCTGGACACTCTTGTAGGATGGTTTTTGGATCGGTGCAAGTCATTCAGGGACTGGGCTGGTGGCAGCGATCATTTGGTTTATTTTGAGCTCCTTTTGCCGTTCTGAGCACCTTTTTGCCGCGAACACAAAAGGGTGGCCCGGCTACCCAAAATGGCCGGACCACGAGGCTCCTTTGTCTCGTCCACTGTCCGTCTTGCTCCCTTTACCTTCCCCCGGGTCAGGCGACCCGGGGCCTTCCTTATTTGGACATGTAGTTTCCCGCGAAACACGGTTGCTTTCGCGGGCTTCTACATGTCGTTTGAGTGCCCCCAGGATGTGGGCTGGGCTGTCTGGTCCCAATACACATCCTGGGTGCCAGAGAGTCTAGGGTGGTGTGAATGCCTGGGACCACTGTGGTCCGTGATTGGTCCACGTATGGTATGTGTGTTGATGAGCGGATCTCCCATTGGCTCCCCTCCGTTTTGGCGCGAAGGGAACCGTGGATAAGAGGGAGCTGGAAACACCACTACCATGTCGATCTCCTGAGTTCTTACGAACCCAGGGATACAGGAGCCAAGTATCCTGCGAACACGAGGCTGGACCGAGGAATCGCTGGTGACCCCCTGAAGAACTTCTGCTCCTCATTGCTGTCGTCCGGTGAAGCCCTTTCCACCTGAGATCGAACAAGAAGGCCTGTACTGGCGCTTCGACCTATTGGAATAGCAGGACCAGCTATTCCCGGCACCTTCATCAACTCCTGCCGTAAGCCTTCGGAAGTGTCTCTGGGCCATCCAGTTGACTGACCAGCTTACTAAGGAGTCCTGCTCTGTAATCGCCGACAGGTTGGGTGGTATTCTGAGTCCGGGGCACGCTCACACGCTTCGTTTGCTCAGCAACCCTAAGCTAGAGGTGAACGGTGCTCGTTTGGCTTGAATACACCCGGCCGTTCCGTTGCCCTGCCGTGGCGACAAAACTGTGCTTGTTTCTTCGATCGGGACGTCTTTTTACTCTGCACGACGACGAGACGTTCCCTGCTCTTCAGAACCTGCCAGAAGCTGCATCTATCGAGGAGAAGCTCGGGCCTGCTTGCTTCGGGGACCGGTGAGTAGATTAGCTAGGATCTGGTCGCCCTCCTGCAGTGCCCCTTGCTTTTCCCCGCTGTAAATACAGCACCCCTTGTCCGTACTCGCGCCCTGCTTCTGCCTCACAGTGGAGGCTGCGCTAGAGTCGCGGACCGTGTTCTCCTTCATTAGGGCGCCCTACAGAGCTGTCCAACGTCCTCCGAAGAGCTTCACCTTCTGCCCATTGGCACCGGCGTGTGCAGGTACTTTTGAGCGCTAGGCTCCACTCTTCGTAGGGATTGGACTACCATCCAGTTAGGGGCCTCCGAAGGCGGACATATCACACGCATTGGTTCGCACTGCCTGTTTTCCTTCCCCTGCAGGTGGATAACATATTTCGTGCTGCTAATGCTGTGAAACTGTGTATTCTGTATATATATTGGGTGGATAGTGTATGTGTTGGTTTAATATCGTTGTATATTGCTGCTTTTACTGTGGTTATTAGTTTTAAGGCCTTATAATAAATGTGTATCTATTTTTGATATAAACAACTGTTTGGAGTAGTTTGTACGCGCTCTTGCTTTGTGTGCTCATTGCGGGCTTTCAGTCACCCTCACCCCTCTTGAGACCTAGTCTTGACCGCCGCGATCGCTACCTTGATTGGTCTGGCTTGTCCAGAGGTTACCCTGTTCCAAGTAATTAGGTTGGCCTTCTGAACTTCTGCGCCACCAGGACAGAGTTCAGAAATCCGTCTTAACAATCTCAATGCTTATACCAAACCTGAGACCCTTCCTATGGCATGAGATGTGATATCCAACTCCTTCCCATTCCAATCCTGAGACCCTTCCTATAGCATGAGATGCGATATCTCAATGCTTCTAATACCAAACCTGGACCCTTCCTATAGCATGAGATGTGATATCAAACTCCGTCCCATTCCAATCCTGCGTCCCTTCCTATAGCATGAGATTTGATATCTCAATGTTTCTACTACCAAACCTGAGACCCTTCCTATAACATGAGACGTGATATCCAAATCCTTCCCATTCCAATCCTGAGACTCTTCCTATAGCATGAGATGTGATATCCGACTCCTTCCCATTCCAATCCTCAGACACTTCCTATAGCATGAGATGTGATAACTCAATGCTTCTAATACCAAACCTGAGACCCTTCCTATAGCATGAGATGTGATATCCGACTCCTTCCCATTCCAATCCTCAGACACTTCCTATAGCATGAGATGTGATAACTCAATGCTTCTAATACCAAACCTGAAACCCTTCCTATGGCATGAGATTTGATATCAAACTCCTTCCCAATCCAATCCTGAGACCCTTCCTATAGCATGAGATATGATATCCAACTCCTTCCCATTCCAATCCTGAAACCCTTCCTACACCATGAGATGTGATATCTTAATGCTTCTAATACCAAACCTGAGACCCGTCCTATAACATGAGATGTGATATCCAAATCCTTCCCCTTCCAAACCTGAGACCCTTCCTTTAGCATGAGATGTGATATCCAGCTCCTTCTCATTCCAATCCTGAGACCCTTCCGATAGCATGAGATGTGATATCTCAATGCTTCTAATATCAAAACTGAGACCCTCCCTATAGCATGAGATGTGATATCTAAGTCCTTCCCATTCCAATCCTGAGACCCTTCGGATAGCAGAGATGTGATATCTCAATGCTTATACCAAACCTGAGACCCTTCCTATAGCATGAGATGTGATATCCAACTCCTTCCCATTCCAATCCTGAGACCCTTACTATAGCATGAGATGTGATATCTCAATGCTTCTAATACCAAACCTGAGATCCTTCCTATAACATGAGATGTGATATCCAAATCCTTCCCCTTCCAAACCTGAGACCCTCCCTTTAGCATGAGATGTGATATCCAACTCCTTCCCATTCCAATCCTGAGACCCTTCTGATAGCATGAGATGTGATGTCTCAATGCTTCTAATACCAAACCTGAGATCCTTCCGATAGCATGAGATGTGATATCTCAATGCTTCTATTACCAAACCTGAGATCCTTCCTATAACATGAGATGTGATATCCAAATCCTTCCCCTTCCAAACCTGAGACCCTCCCTTTAGCGTGAGATGTGATGTCCAACTCCTTCCCATTCCAATCCTGAGACCCTTCTGATAGCATGAGATGTGATGTCTCAATGCCTCTAATACCAAACCTGAGATCCTACCTCTAACATGAAATGTGATATCCAACTCCTTCCCCATCCAAACCTGAGAGCCTTCCTATAGCATGAGATGTGATATCCAACTCCTTCCCATTCCAATCCTGAGACTCTTCCTGTAGCATGAGATGTGATATCTCAATGCTTCTACCAAACCTGAGACCCTTCCTATAGCATGAGATGTGATATCCGACTCCTTCCCATTCCAATCCTCAGACACTTCCTATAGCATGAGATGTGATATCTCAATGCTTCTAATACCAAACCTGAGACCCTTCCTATGGCATGAGATTTGATATCAAACTCCTTCCCAATCCAATCCTGAGACCCTTCCTATAGCATGAGATATGATATCCAACTCCTTCCCATTCCAATCCTGAAACCCTTCCTATACCATGAGATGTGATATCTTAATGCTTCTAATACCAAACGTGAGACCCGTCCTATAACATGAGATGTGATATCCAAATCCTTCCCCTTCCAAACCTGAGACCCTTCCTTTAGCATGAGATGTGATATCCAGCTCCTTCTCATTCCAATCCTGAGACCCTTCCTATAGCATGAGATGGGATATCCAACGACTTCCAAATCCAATCCTGATACCCTTTCGATAGCATGAGATGTGATATCTCAATGCCTCTAATACCAAACCTGAGATCCTTCCGATAGCATGAGATGCGATATCTCAATGCTTGTAATACCAAACCTGATTTCCTTCCTATAACATGAGATGTGATATCAAAATCCTTCCCCTTCCAAACCTGATACCCTCCCTTTAGCATGAGATGTGATATCCAACTCCTTCCCATTCCAATCCTGAGACCCTTCTGATAGCATGAGATGTGATATCTCAATGCCTCTAATACCAAACCTGAGATCCTACCTTTAACATGAAATGTGATATCCTACTCCCTCCCTTTCCAAACGTGAGACCCTCCCTATAGCATGAGATGTGATATCCAACTACTTCCCATTCCAATCCTGAGACCCTTCCTATAGCATGAGATGTGATATCTCAATGCTTATACCAAACCTGAGACCCTTCCTATAGCATGAGATGTGATATCCAACTCCTTCCCATTCCAATCCTGAGATCCTTCCTATAACATGAGATGTGATGTCTCAATGCTTCTAATACCAGACCTGAGATCCTTCCTATGGCATGAGATGTGATATCCAACTCCTTCCCATTCCAATCCTGAGAGCCTTCCTATAGCATGAGATGTGATATCCAACTCCTTCCCATTCCAATCCTGAGAGCCTTCCTATAGCATGAGATGTGATATCTCAAAGCTTCTAATACCAAACCTGAGATCCTTCCTATAACATGAGATGTGATATCCAAATCCTTCCCCTTCCAAACCTGAGACCCTCCCTTTAGCATGAGATGTGATATCTCAATGCTTCTAATACCAAACCTGATTTCCTTCCTATAACATGAGATGTGATATCAAAATCCTTCCCCTTCCAAACCTGAGACCCTCCCTTTAGCATGAGATGTGATATCCAACTCCTTCCCATTCCAATCCTGAGACCCTTCTGATAGCATGAGATGTGATATCTCAATGCCTCTAATACCAAACCTGAGATCCTACCTCTAACATGAAATGTGATATCCTACTCCTTTCCTTTCCAAACGTGAGACCCTCCCTATAGCATGAGATGTGATATCCAAATACTTCCCATTCCAATCCTGAGACCCTTCCTATAGCATGAGATGTGATATCTCAATGCTTATACCAACCCTGAGACCCTTCCTATAGCATGAGATGTGATATCCAACTCCTTCCCATTCCAATCCTGAGACCTTTCCTATAACATGAGATGTGATGTCTCAATGCTTCTAATACCAAACCTGAGATCCTTCCTATGGCATGAGATGTGATATCCAACTCCTTCCCATTCCAACCTGAGACCCTTCCTATAGCATGAGATGTGATATCCAACTCCTTCCCATTCCAATCCTGAGACCCTTCTGATAGCATGAGATGTGATATCTCAATGCTTCTAATACCAAACCTGAGATCCTTCCGATAACATGAGATGTGATATCTCAATTCTTCTAATACCAAACCTGAGATCCTTCCTATAACACGAGATGTGATATCCAAATACTTCCCCTTCCAAACCTGAGACCCTCCCTTTGGCATGAGATGTGATATCCAACTCCTTCCCATTCCAATCCTTAGAGCCTTCTGATAGCATGAGATGTGATATCTCAATGCCTCTAATACCAAACCTGAGATCCTACCTCTAACATGAAATGTGATATCCAACTCCTTCCCCTTCCAAACCTGAGAGCCTTCCTATAACATGAGATGTGATATCGAAGTCCTTCCCATTCCAATCCTGAGACCCTTCCTATAACATGAGATGTGATACCCAACACCTTCCCATTCCAACCTGAGACCCTTCCTATAGCATGAGATGGGATATCCAACTACTTCCAAATCCAATCCTGATACCCTTCCGATAGCATGAGATGTGATATCTCAATGCTTCTAATACCAAACCTGAGATCCTTCCTATAACATGAGATGTGATATCCAAATCCTTCCCCTTCCAAACCTGAGACCCTCCCTTTAGCATGAGATGTGATATCCAACTCCTTCCCATTCCAATCCTGAGACCCTTCTGATAGCATGAGATGTGATATCTCAATGCCTCTAATACCAAACCTGAGATCCTACCTCTAACATGAAATGTGATATCCTACTCCTTCCCTTTCCAAACGTGAGACCCTCCCTATAGCATGAGATGTGATATCCAACTCCTTCCCATTCCAATCCTGAGACCCTTCCTATAGAATGAGATGTGATATCTCAATGCTTATACCAAACCTGAGACCCTTCCTATAGCATGAGATGTGATATCCAACTCCTTCCCATTCCAATCCTGAGACCCTTCCTATAACATGAGATGTGATGTCTCAATGCTTCTAATACCAAACCTGAGATCCTTCCTATGGCATGTGATGTCATATAAAACTCCTTCCCATTCCAATCCTGAGACCCTTCCTATAGCATGAGATGTGATATCCAACTCCTTCCCATTCCAATCCTGAGACCCTTCTGAGAGCATGAGATGTGATATCTCAATGCTTCTAATACCAAACCTGAGATCCTTCCGATAGCATGAAATGTGATATCTCAATTCTTCTAATACCAAACCTGAGATCCTTCCTATAACACGAGATGTGATATCCAAATCCTTCCCCTTCCAAACCTGAGACCCTCCCTTTGGCATGAGATGTGATATCCAACTCCTTCCCATTCCAACCCTGAGACCCTTCTGATAGCATGAGATGTGATATCTCAATGCCTCTAACAAACCTGAGATCCTACCTCTAACATGAAATGTGATATCCAACTCCTTCCCATTCCAATCCTGAGACCCTTCCTATAGCATGAGACGTGATATCTCAATGCTTCTAATACCAAACCTGAGACCCTTCCTATAGCATGATATGGGATATCCAACTCCTTCCCAATCCAATCCTGAGACCCTTCTGATAGCATGAGATGTGATATCTCAATGCTTCTACCAAACCTGAGACCCATCCTATGGCATGAGATGTGATATCAAACTCCTTCCCATTCGAATCCTGAGTCCCTTCATATAGCATGAGATGTGATATCCAACTCCTTCCCATTCCAATCTGAGACCCTTCCTATAGCATGAGATGTGACATCTCAATGCTTCTAATACCAAACCTGAGACCCTTCCTATAGCCCGAGATGGGATATCCAACTCCTTCCCATTCCAATCCTGAGACACTTCCGATAGCAGAGATGTGATATCTCAATGCTTATACCAAACCTGAGACCCTTCCTATAACATGAGATGTGATATCCAACTCCTTCCCGTTCCAAACCTGAGACCCTTCCTATAGCATATGTGCTATCCAACTCCTTCCCATTCCAATCCTGAGACCATGAATATAGCATGAGATGTGATATCTCAATGCTTCCAATACCAAACCTGAGATCCTTGCTATGACATGAGATGTGATATCCAATTCCTTCCCATTCCAAACCTGAAACCCTTCCTACAGCATGCGATGTGATATCTCAATGCTTCTAATACCAAACCTGAGACCCGTCCTATAACATGAGATGGGATATCCAACTCCTTCCCGTTCCAAACCTGAGACCCTTCCTATAGTATGAGATGTGATTCCAACTCCTTCCCATCCCAATCCTGAGACACTTCTGATAGCAGAGATGTTATATCTCAATGCTTATACCAAACCTGAGACCCTTCCTATGGTATGAGATGTGAGATCCAACTCCTTCCCATTCCAATCCTGAGACCCTTCCTATAGCATGAGATGCGATATCTCAATGCTTCTAATACCAAACCTGGACCCTTCCTATAGCATGAGATGTGATATCAAACTCCGTCCCATTCCAATCCTGCGTCCCTTCCTATAGCATGAGATTTGATATCTCAATGTTTCTACTACCAAACCTGAGACCCTTCCTATAACATGAGAGGTGATACCCAACTCCTTCCCATTCCAATCCTGAGACTCTTCCTATAGCATGAGATGTGCTATCTCAATGCTTCTACCAAACCTGAGACCCTTCCTATAGCATGAGATGTGATATCTGACTCCTTCCCATTCCAATCCTCAGACACTTCCTATAGCATGAGATGTGATAACTCAATGCTTCTAATACCAAACCTGAGACCCTTCCTATGGCATGAGATTTGATATCAAACTCCTTCCCAATCCAATCCTGAGACCCTTCCTATAGCATGAGATATGATATCCAACTCCTTCCCATTCCAATCCTGAAACCCTTCCTACACCATGAGATGTGATATCTTAATGCTTCTAATACCAAACCTGAGACCCGTCCTATAACATGAGATGTGATATCCAAATCCTTCCCCTTCCAAACCTGAGACCCT
The DNA here is from genome assembly GCF_040938575.1 of Ambystoma mexicanum. Lineage (NCBI taxonomy): Eukaryota > Metazoa > Chordata > Amphibia > Caudata > Ambystomatidae > Ambystoma > Ambystoma mexicanum. The sequence continues at coordinate 467,316,418 of NC_090940.1, read as the reverse complement.
TCCTTTAGCATGAGATGTGATATCCAGCTCCTTCTCATTCCAATCCTGAGACCCTTCCGATAGCATGAGATGTGATATCTCAATGCTTCTAATATCAAAACTGAGACCCTCCCTATAGCATGAGATGTGATATCTAAGTCCTTCCCATTCCAATCCTGAGACCCTTCGGATAGCAGAGATGTGATATCTCAATGCTTATACCAAACCTGAGACCTTTCCTATAGCATGAGATGTGATATCCAACTCCTTCCCATTCCAATCCTGAGACCCTTACTATAGCATGAGATGTGATATCTCAATGCTTCTAATACCAAACCTGAGATCCTTCCTATAACATGAGATGTGATATCCAAATCCTTCCCCTTCCAAACCTGAGACCCTCCCTTTAGCATGAGATGTGATATCCAACTCCTTCCCATTCCAATCCTGAGACCCTTCCGATAGCATGAGATGTGATATCTCAATGCTTCTAATACCAAACCTGAGATCCTTCCTATAACATGAGATGTGATATCCAAATCCTTCCCCTTCCAAACCTGAGACCCTCCCTTTAGCGTGAGATGTGATGTCCAACTCCTTCCCATTCCAATCCTGAGACCCTTCTGATAGCATGAGATGTGATGTCTCAATGCCTCTAATACCAAACCTGAGATCCTACCTCTAACATGAAATGTGATATCCAACTCCTTCCCCATCCAAACCTGAGAGCCTTCCTATAGCATGAGATGTGATATCCAACTCCTTCCCATTCCAATCCTGAGACTCTTCCTGTAGCATGAGATGTGATATCTCAATGCTTCTACCAAACCTGAGACCCTTCCTATAGCATGAGATGTGATATCCGACTCCTTCCCATTCCAATCCTCAGACACTTCCTATAGCATGAGATGTGATATCTCAATACTTCTAATACCAAACCTGAGACCCTTCCTATGGCATGAGATTTGATATCAAACTCCTTCCCAATCCAATCCTGAGACCCTTCCTATAGCATGAGATATGATATCCAACTCCTTCCCATTCCAATCCTGAAACCCTTCCTATACCATGAGATGTGATATCTTAATGCTTCTAATACCAAACGTGAGACCCGTTCTATAACATGAGATGTGATATCCAAATCCTTCCCCTTCCAAACCTGAGACCCTTCCTTTAGCATGAGATGTGATATCCAGCTCCTTCTCATTCCAATCCTGAGACCCTTCCGATAGCATGAGATGTGATATCTCAATGCTTCTGATATCAAAACTGAGACCCTCCCTATAGCATGAGATGTGATATCTAAGTCCTTCCCATTCCAATCCTGAGACCCTTCGGATAGCAGAGATGTGATATCTCAATGCTTATACCAAACCTGAGACCCTTCCTATGGCATGAGATGTGATATCCAACTCCTTCCCATTCCAATCCTGAGACCCTTCCAATAGCATGAGATGTGATATCTCAATGCTTCTACCAAACCTGAGACCCTTCCTTTAGCATGAGATGTGATATCCAAATCCTTCCCCTTCCAAACCTGAGACCCTCCCTTTAGCATGAGATGTGATATCCAACTCCTTCCCATTCCAATCCTGAGACCCTTCTGATAGCATGAGATGTGATATCTCAATGCTTCTAATACCAAACCTGAGATCCTTCCGATAGCATGAGATGTGATGTCTCAATGCTTCTAATACCAAACCTGAGATCCTTCCTATAACATGAGATGTGATATCCAAATCCTTCCCCTTCCAAGCCAGAGACTCTCCCTTTAGCGTGAGATGTGATATCCAACTCCTTCCCATTCCAATCCTGAGACCCTTCTTATAGCATGAGATGTGATGTCTCAATGCCTCTAATACCAAACCTGAGATCCTACCTCTAACATGAAATGTGATATCCAACTCCTTCCCCTTCCAAACCTGAGAGCCTTCCTATAACACGAGATGTGATATCGAAGTCCTTCCCATTCCAATCCTGAGACCCTTCCTATAACATGAGATGTGATATCCAACTCCTTCCCATTCCAACCTGAGACCCTTCCTATAGCATGAGATGGGATATCCAACTACTTCCAAATCCAATCCTGATACCCTTCCGATAGCATGAGATGTGATATCCCAATGCTTCTACCAAACCTGAGACCCATACTATGGCATGAGATGTGATATCAAACTCCTTCCCATTCCAATCCCAAGACCCTTCCTATAGCTTGAGATGTGATATCCAACTCTTTCGCATTCCAATTCTGAGACCCTTCCTATACCAGGAGACTTGCTATCTCAATGCTTCTAATTCCAAAACCTGCACCCGTCCTATAACATGAGTTGTGATATCCAAATCCTTCCCCTTCCAAACCTGAGACCCTTCCTTTATCATGAGATGTGATATCCAACTCCTTCCCATTCCAATCCTGAGACCCTTCCCATATCATGAGATGTGATATCTCAATGCTTCTAATATCAAACTTGAGACCCTTCCTATAGCATGAGATGTGATATCCAAGTCCTTCCCATTCCAATCCTGAGACTCTTCCTATAGCATGATATGTGATATCTCAATTCTTCTACCAAACCTGAGACCCTTCCTATAGCATGAGATGTGATATCCAACTCCTTCCCATTCCAATCCTCAGACACTTCCTATAGCATGAGATGTGATATCTCAATGCTTCTAATACCAAACCTGAGACCCTTCCTATGGCATGAGATTTGATATCAAACTCCTTCCCATTCCAATCCTGAGACCCTTCCTATAGCATGAGATATGATATCCAACTCCTTCCCATTCCAATCCTGAAACCCTTCCTATACCATAAGATGTGATATCTTAATGCTTCTAATACCAAACCTGAGACCCGTCCTATAACATGAGATGTGATATCCAAATCCTTCCCCTTCCAAACCTGAGACCCTTCCTTTAGCATGAGATGTGATATCCAGCTCCTTCCCATTCCAATCCTGAGACCCTTCCGATAGCAGAGATGCGATATCTCAATGCTTATACCAAACCTGAGACCCTTCCTATGGCATGAGATGTGATATCCAACTCCTTCCCATTTCAATCCTGAGACCCTTCCTATAGCATGAGATGTGATATCTCAATGCTTCTAATACCAAACCTGAGACCCTTCCTATAGCATGAGATGGGAAATGTGATATCCAACTCCTTCCCCTTCCAAACCTGAGAGCCTTCCTATAGCATGAGATGTGATATCGAAGTATTTCCCATTCCAATCCTGAGACCCTTCCTATAACATGAGATGTGATACCCAACACCTTCCCATTCCAACCTGAGACCCTTCCTATAGCATGAGATGGGATATCCAACTACTTCCAAATCCAATCCTGATACCCTTCCGATAGCATGAGATGTGATATCTCAATGCTTCTAATACCAAACCTGAGACCCTCCCTTTAGCATGAGATGTGATATCCAACTCCTTCCCATTCCAATCCTGAGACCCTTCTGATAGCATGAGATGTGATATCTCAATGCCTCTAACAAACCTGAGATCCTACCTCTAACATGAAATGTGATATCCAACTCCTTCCCATTCCAATCCTGAGACCCTTCCTATAGCATGAGACGTGATATCTCAAAGCTTCTAATACCAAACCTGAGACCCTTCTTATAGCATGATATGGGATATCCAACTCCTTCCCAATCCAATCCTGAGACCCTTCTGATAGCATGAGATGTGATATCTCAATGCTTCTACCAAACCTGAGACACATCCTATGGCATGAGATGCGATATCAAACTCCTTCCCATTCGAATCCTGAGTCCCTTCATATAGCATGAGATGTGATATCCAACTCCTTCCCATTCCAATCTGAGACCCTTCCTATAGCATGAGATGTGACATCTCAATGCTTCTAATACCAAACCTGAGACCCTTCCTATAGCCCGAGATGGGATATCTCCTTCCCATTCCAATCCTGAGACACTTCCGATAGCAGAGATGTGATATCTCAATGCTTATACCAAACTTGAGACCCTTCCTATAACATGAGATGTGATATCCAACTCCTTCCCGTTCCAAACCTGAGACCCTTCCTATAGCATATGTGGTATCCAACTCCTTCCCATTCCAAACATGAGACCCTTCCTATAGCAAGAATGTAATATCCAACTCCTTCCCATTCCAATCCTGAGACCATGCCTATAGCATGAGATGTGATATCTCAATGCTTCCAATACCAAACCTGAGATCCTTGCTATGACATGAGATGTGATATCCAATTCCTTCCCATTCCAAACCTGAAACCCTTCCTACAGCATGCGATGTGATATCTCAATGCTTCTAATACCAAACCTGAGACACGTCCTATAACATGAGATGGGATATCCAACTCCTTCCCGTTCCAAACCCGAGACCCTTCCTATAGTATGAGATGTGATTCCAACTCCTTCCCATCCCAATCCTGAGACACTTCTGATAGCAGAGATGTTATATCTCAATGCTTATACCAAACCTGAGTCCCTTCCTATGGCATGAGATGTGATATCCAACTCCTTCCCATTCCAATCCTGAGACCCTTCCTATAGCATGAGATGCGATATCTCAATGCTTCTAATACCAAACCTGGACCCTTCCTATAGCATGAGATGTGATATCAAACTCCGTCCCATTCCAATCCTGCGTCCCTTCCTATAGCATGAGATTTGATATCTCAATGTTTCTACTACCAAACCTGAGACCCTTCCTATAACATGAGAGGTGATATCCAACTCCTTCCCATTCCAATCCTGAGACTCTTCCTATAGCATGAGATGTGATATCTCAATGCTTCTACCAAACCTGAGACCCTTCCTATAGCATGAGATGTGATATCCGACTCCTTCCCATTCCAATCCTCAGACACTTCCTATAGCATGAGATGTGATAACTCAATGCTTCTAATACCAAACCTGAGACCCTTCCTATGGCATGAGATTTGATATCAAACTCCTTCCCAATCCAATCCTGAGACCCTTCCTGTAGCATGAGATATGATATCCAACTCCTTCCCATTCCAATCCTGAAACCCTTCCTACACCATGAGATGTGATATCTTAATGCTTCTAATACCAAACCTGAGACCCGTCCTATAACATGAGATGTGATATCCAAATCCTTCCCCTTCCAAACCTGAGACCCTTCCTTTAGCATGAGATGTGATATCCAGCTCCTTCTCATTCCAATCCTGAGACCCTTCCGATAGCATGAGATGTGATATCTCAATGCTTCTAATATCAAAACTGAGACCCTCCCTATAGCATGAGATGTGATATCTAAGTCCTTCCCATTCCAATCCTGAGACCCTTCGGATAGCAGAGATGTGATATCTCAATGCTTATACCAAACCTGAGACCCTTCCTATAGCATGAGATGTGATATCCAACTCCTTCCCATTCCAATCCTGAGACCCTTACTATAGCATGAGATGTGATATCTCAATGCTTCTAATACCAAACCTGAGATCCTTCCTATAACATGAGATGTGATATCCAAAATCTTCCCCTTCCAAACCTGAGACCCTCCCTTTAGCATGAGATGTGATATCCAACTCCTTCCCATTCCAATCCTGAGACCCTTCTGATAGCATGAGATGTGATGTCTCAATGCTTCTAATACCAAACCTGAGATCCTTCCGATAGCATGAGATGTGATATCTCAATGCTTCTAATACCAAACCTGAGATCCTTCCTATAACATGAGATGTGATATCCAAATCCTTCCCCTTCCAAACCTGAGACCCTCCCTTTAGCGTGAGATGTGATTTCCAACTCCTTCCCATTCCAATCCTGAGACCCTTCTGATAGCATGAGATGTGATGTCTCAATGCCTCTAATACCAAACCTGAGATCCTACCTCTAACATGAAATGTGATATCCAACTCCTTCCCCATCCAAACCTGAGAGCCTTCCTATAGCATGAGATGTGATATCCAACTCCTTCCCATTCCAATCCTGAGACTCTTCCTGTAGCATGAGATGTGATATCTCAATGCTTCTACCAAACCTGAGACCCTTCCTATAGCATGAGATGTGATATCCGACTCCTTCCCATTCCAATCCTCAGACACTTCCTATAGCATGAGATGTGATATCTCAATGCTTCTAATACCAAACCTGAGACCCTTCCTATGGCATGAGATTTGATATCAAACTCCTTCCCAATCCAATCCTGAGACCCTTCCTATAGCATGAGATATGATATCCAACTCCTTCCCATTCCAATCCTGAAACCCTTCCTATACCATGAGATGTGATATCTTAATGCTTCTAATACCAAACGTGAGACCCGTCCTATAACCTGAGATGTGATATCCAAATCCTTCCCCTTCCAAACCTGAGACCCTTCCTTTAGCATGAGATGTGATATCCAGCTCCTTCTCATTCCAATCCTGAGACCCTTCCGATAGCATGAGATGTGATATCTCAATGCTTCTAATATCAAAACTGAGACCCTCCCTATAGCATGAGATGTGATATCTAAGTCCTTCCCATTCCAATCCTGAGACCCTTCGGATAGCAGAGATGTGATATCTCAATGCTTATACCAAACCTGAGACCCTTCCTATGGCATGAGATGTGATATCCAACTCCTTCCCATTCCAATCTTGAGACCCTTCCAATAGCATGAGATGTGATATCTCAATGCTTCTACCAAACCTGAGACCCTTCCTTTAGCATGAGATGTGATATCCAACTCCTTCCCATTCCAATCCTGAGACCCTTACTATAGCATGAGATGTGATATCTCAATGCTTCTAATACCAAACCTGAGATCCTTCCTATAACATGAGATGTGATATCCAAATCCTTCCCCTTCCAAACCTGAGACCCTCCCTTTAGCATGAGATGTGATATCCAACTCCTTCCCATTCCAATCCTGAGACCCTTCTGATAGCATGAGATGAGATATCTCAATGCTTCTAATACCAAACCTGAGATCCTTCCGATAGCATGAGATGTGATGTCTCAATGCTTCTAATACCAAACCTGAGATCCTTCCTATAACATGAGATGTGATATCCAAATCCTTCCCCTTCCAAACCAGAGACCCTCCCTTTAGCGTGAGATGTGATATCCAACTCCTTCCCATTCCAATCCTGAGACCCTTCTTATAGCATGAGATGTGATGTCTCAATGCCTCTAATACCAAACCTGAGATCCTACCTCTAACATGAAATGTGATATCCAACTCCTTCCCCTTCCAAACCTGAGAGCCTTCCTATAACACGAGATGTGATATCGAAGTCCTTCCCATTCCAATCCTGAGACCCTTCCTATAGCATGAGATGGGATATCCAACTACTTCCCATTCCAACCTGAGACCCTTCCTATAGCATGAGATGGGATATCCAACTACTTCCAAATCCAATCCTGATACCCTTCCGATAGCATGAGATGTGATATCCCAATGCTTCTACCAAACCTGAGACCCATACTATGGCATGAGAAGTGATATCAAACTCCTTCCCATTCCAATCCCGAGACCCTTCCTATAGCTTGAGATGTGATATCCAACTCTTTCCCATTCCAATTCTGAGACCCTTCCTATACCAGGAGACTTGCTATCTCAATGCTTCTAATACCAAACCTGCACCCGTCCTATAACATGAGTTGTGATATCCAAATCCTTCCCCTTCCAAACCTGAGACCCTTCCTTTATCATGAGATGTGATATCCAACTCCTTCCCATTCCAATCCTGAGACCCTTCCCATATCATGAGATGTGATGTGATATCTCAATGCTTCTAATATCAAACTTGAGACCCTCCCTATAGCATGAGATGTGATATCCAAGTCCTTCCCATTCCAATCCTGAGACTCTTCCTATAGCATGATATGTGATATCTCAAAGCTTCTACCAAACCTGAGACTCTTCCTATAGCATGAGATGTGATATCCAACTCCTTCCCATTCCAATCCTCAGACACTTCCTATAGCATGAGATGTGATATCTCAATGCTTCTAATACCAAACCTGAGACCCTTCCTATGGCATGAGATTTGATATCAAACTCCTTCCCATTCCAAACCTGAGACCCTTCCTTTAGCATGAGATGTGATATCCAGCTCCTTCCCATTCCAATCCTGAGACCCTTCCGATAGCAGAGATGCGATATCTCAATGCTTATACCAAACCTGAGACCCTTCCTATGGCATGAGATGTGATATCCAACTCCTTCCCATTTCAATCCTGAGACCCTTCCTATAGCATGAGATGTGATATCTCAATGCTTCTAATACCAAACCTGAGACCCTTCCTATAGCATGAGATGGGAAATGTGATATCCAACTCCTTCCCCTTCCAAACCTGAGAGCCTTCCTATAGCATGAGATGTGATATCGAAGTATTTCCCATTCCAATCCTGAGACCCTTCCTATAACATGAGATGTGATACCCAACACCTTCCCATTCCAACCTGAGACCCTTCCTATAGCATGAGATGGGATATCCAACTACTTCCAAATCCAATCCTGATACCCTTCCGATAGCATGAGATGTGATATCTCAATGCTTCTAATACCAAACCTGAGATCATTCCTATAACATGAGATGTGATATCCAAATCCTTCCCCTTCCAAACCTGAGACCCTCCCTTTAGCATGAGATGTGATATCCAACTCCTTCCCATTCCAATCCTGAGACCCTTCTGATAGCATGAGATGTGATATCTCAATGCCTCTAATACCAAACCTGAGATCCTACCTCTAACATGAAATGTGATATCCTACTCCTTCCCTTTCCAAACGTGAGACCCTCCCTATAGCATGAGATGTGATATCTCAATGCTTATACCAAACCTGAGACCCTTCCTATAGCATGAGATGTGATATCCAACTCCTTCCCATTCCAATCCTGAGACCCTTCCTATAACATGAGATGTGATGTCTCAATGCTTCTAATATCAAACCTGAGATCCTTCCTATAGCATGTGATGTCATATAAAACTCCTTCCCATTCCAATCCTGAGACCATTCCTATAGCATGAGATGTGATATCTCAATGCTTATACCAAACCTGAGACCCTTCCTATAGCATGAGATGTGATATCCAACTCCTTCCCATTCCAATCCTGAGACCCTTCCTATAACATGAGATGTGATGTCTCAATGCTTCTAATATCAAACCTGAGATCCTTCCTATAGCATGTGATGTCATATAAAACTCCTTCCCATTCCAATTCTGAGACCCTTCCTAAAGCATGAGATGTGATATCCAACTCCTTCCCATTCCAATCCTGAGACCCTTCTGAGAGCATGAGATGTGATATCTCAATGCTTCTAATACCAAACCTGAGATCCTTCCGATAGCATGAGATGTGATATCTCAATTCTTCTAATACCAAACCTGAGATCCTTCCTATAACACGAGATGTGATATCCAAATCCTTCCCCTTCCAAACCTGAGACCCTCCCTTTGGCATGAGATGTGATATCAAACTCCGTCCCATTCCAATCCTGCGTCCCTTCCTATAGCATGAGATTTGATATCTCAATGCTTCTAATACCAAACCTGAGATCCTTCCGATAGCATGAGATGTGATATCTCAATTCTTCTAATACCAAACCTGAGATCCTTCCTATAACATGAGACGTGATATCCAACTCCTTCCCATTCCAATCCTGAGACTCTTCCTATAGCATGAGATGTGATATCTCAATGCTTCTACCAAACCTGAGACCCTTCTATAGCATGAGATGTGATATCCAGCTCCTTCTCATTCCAATCCTGAGACCCTTCCGATAGCATGAGATGTGATATCTCAATGCTTCTAATATCAAAACTGAGACCCTCCCTATAGCATGAGATGTGATATCTAAGTCCTTCCCATTCCAATCCTGAGACCCTTCGGATAGCAGAGATGTGATATCTCAATGCTTATACCAAACCTGAGACCCTTCCTATGGCATGAGATGTGATACCCAACTCCTTCCCATTCCAATCCTGAGACCCTTCCAATAGCATGAGATGTGATATCTCAATGCTTCTTCCAAACCTGAGACCCTTCCTTTAGCATGAGATGTGATATCCAACTCCTTCCCATTCCAATCCTGAGACCCTTACTATAGCATGAGATGTGATATCTCAATGCTTCTAATACCAAACCTGAGATCCTTCAGATAGCATGAGATGTGATGTCTCAATGCTTCTAATACCAAACCTGAGATCCTTCCTATAACATGAGATGTGATATCCAAATCCTTCCCCTTCCAAACCTGAGACCCTCCCTTTAGCATGAGATGTGATATCCAACTCCTTCCCATTCCAATCCTGAGACCCTTCTGATAGCATGAGATGTGATATCTCAATGCTTCTAATACCAAACCTGAGATCCTTCAGATAGCATGAGATGTGATGTCTCAATGCTTCTAATACCAAACCTGAGATCCTTCCTATAACATGAGATGTGATATCCAAATCCTTCCCCTTCCAAACCAGAGACCCTCCCTTTAGCGTGAGATGTGATATCCAACTCCTTCCCATTCCAATCCTGAGACCCTTCTTATAGCATGAGATGTGATGTCTCAATGCCTCTAATACCAAACCTGAGATCCTACCTCTAACATGAAATGTGATATCCAACTCCTTCCCCTTCCAAACCTGAGAGCCTTCCTATAACACGAGATGTGATATCGAAGTCCTTCCCATTCCAATCCTGAGACCCTTCCTATAACATGAGATGTGATATCCAACTCCTTCCCATGCCAACCTGAGACCCTTCCTATAGCATGAGATGGGATATCCAACTACTTCCAAATCCAATCCTGATACCCTTCCGATAGCATGAGATGTGATATCCCAATGCTTCTACCAAACCTGAGACCCATACTATGGCATGAGATGTGATATCAAACTCCTTCCCATTCCAATCCCGAGACCCTTCCTATAGCTTGAGATGTGATATCCAACTCTTTCCCATTCCAATTCTGAGACCCTTCCTATACCAGGAGACCTGCTATCTCAATGCTTCTAATACCAAACCTGCACCCGTCCTATAACATGAGTTGTGATATCCAAATCCTTCCCCTTCCAAACCTGAGACCCTTCCTTTATCATGAGATGTGATATCCAACTCCTTCCCATTCCAATCCTGAGACCCTTCCCATTTCATGAGATGTGATGTCTCAATGCTTCTAATATCAAACTTGAGACCCTCCCTATAGCATGAGATGTGATATCCAAGTCCTTCCCATTCCAATCCTGAGACTCTTCCTATAGCATGATATGTGATATCTCAATGCTTCTACCAAACCTGAGACCCTTCCTATAGCATGAGATGTGATATCCAACTCCTTCCCATTCCAATCCTCAGACACTTCCTATAGCATGAGATGTGATATCTCAATGCTTCTAATACCAAACCTGAGACCCTTCCTATGGCATGAGATTTGATATCAAACTCCTTCCCATTCCAATCCTGAGACCCTTCCTATAGCATGAGATATGATATCCAACTCCTTCCCATTCCAATCCTGAAACCCTTCCTATACCATAAGATGTGATATCTTAATGCTTCTAATACCAAACCTGAGACCCGTCCTATAACATGAGATGTGATATCCAAATCCTTCCCCTTCCAAACCTGAGACCCTTCCTTTAGCATGAGATGTGATATCCAGATCCTTCCCATTCCAATCCTAAGACCCTTCCGATAGCAGAGATGCGATATCTCAATGCTTATACCAAACCTGAGACCCTTCCTATGGCATGAGATGTGATATCCAACTCCTTCCCATTTCAATCCTGAGACCCTTCCTATAGCATGAGATGTGATATCTCAATGCTTCTAATACCAAACCTGAGACCCTTCCTATAGCATGAGATGGGAAATGTGACATCCAACTCCTTCCCCTTCCAAACCTGAGAGCCTTCCTATAGCATGAGATGTGATATCGAAGTATTTCCCATTCCAATCCTGAGACCCTTCCTATAACATGAGATGTGATACCCAACACCTTCCCATTCCAACCTGAGACCCTTCCTATAGCATGAGATGGGATATCCAACTACTTCCAAATCCAATCCTGATACCCTTCCGATAGCATGAGATGTGATATCTCAATGCTTCTAATACCAAACCTGAGATCCTTCCTATAACATGAGATGTGATATCCAAATCCTTCCCCTTCCAAACCTGAGACCCTCCCTTTAGCATGAGATGTGATATCCAACTCCTTCCCATTCCAATCCTGAGACCCTTCTGATAGCATGAGATGTGATATCTCAATGCCTCTAATACCAAACCTGAGATCCTACCTCTAACATGAAATGTGATATCCTACTCCTTCCCTTTCCAAACGTGAGACCCTCCCTATAGCATGAGATGTGGTATCTCAATGCTTATACCAAACCTGAGACCCTTCCTATAGCATGAGATGTGATATCCAACTCCTTCCCATTCCAATCCTGAGACCCTTCCTATAACATGAGATGTGATGTCTCAATGCTTCTAATATCAAACCTGAGATCCTTCCTATAGCATGTGATGTCATATAAAACGCCTTCCCATTCCAATCCTGAGACCCTTCCTATAGCATGAGATGTGATATCTCAATGCTTATACCAAACCTGAGACCCTTCCTATAGCATGAGATGTGATATCCAACTCCTTCCCATTCCAATCCTGAGACCCTTCCTATAACATGAGATGTGATGTCTCAATGCTTCTAATATCAAACCTGAGATCCTTCCTATAGCATGTGATGTCATATAAAACTCCTTCCCATTCCAATCCTAAGACCCTTCCTATAGCATGAGATGTGATATCCAACTCCTTCCCATTCCAATCCTGAGACCCTTCTGAAAGCATGAGATGTGATATCTCAATGCTTCTAATACCAAACCTGAGATCCTTCCGATAGCATGAGATGTGATATCTCAATTCTTCTAATACCAAACCTGAGATCCTTCCTATAACACAAGATGTGATATCCAAATCCTTCCCCTTCCAAACCTGAGACCCTCCCTTTGGCATGAGATGTGATATCAAACTCCGTCCCATTCCAATCCTGCGTCCCTTCCTATAGCATGAGATTTGATATCTCAATGTTTCTACTACCAAACATGAGACGTGATATCCAACTCCTTCCCATTCCAATCCTGAGACTCTTCCTATAGCATGAGATGTGATATCTCAATGCTTCTACCAAACCTGAGACCCTTCTATAGCATGAGATGTGATATCCGACTCCTTCCCATTCCAATCCTCAGACACTTCCTATAGCATGAGATGTGATATCTCAATGCTTCTAATACCAAAGCTGAGACCCTTCCTATGGCATGAGATTTGATATCAAACTCCTTCCCAATCCAATCCTGAGACCCTTCCTATAGCATGAGATATGATATCCGACTCCTTCCCATTCCAATCCTGAAACCCTTCCTACACCATGAGATGTGATATCTTAATGCTTCTAATACCAAACCTGAGACCCGTCCTATAACATGAGATGTGATATCCAAATCCTTCCCCTTCCAAACCTGAGACCCTTCCTTTAGCATGAAATGTGATATCCAGCTCCTTCTCATTCCAATCCTGAGACCCTTCCGATAGCATGAGATGTGATATCTCAATGCTTCTAATATCAAAACTGAGACCCTCCCTATAGCATGAGATGTGATATCTAAGTCCTTCCCATTCCAATCCTGAGACCCTTCGGATAGCAGAGATGTGATATCTCAATGCTTATACCAAACCTGAGACCCTTCCTATGGCATGAGATGTGATATCCAACTTCTTCCCATTCCAATCCTGAGAACCTTCCTATAGCATGAGATGCGATATCTCAATGCTTCTAATACCAAACCTGGACCCTTCCTATAGCATGAGATGTGATATCAAACTCCGTCCCATTCCAATCCTGCGTCCCTTCCTATAGCATGAGATTTGATATCTCAATGTTTCTACTACCAAACCTGAGACCCTCCCTATAGCATGAGATGTGATATCTAAGTCCTTCCTATTCCAATCCTGAGACCCTTCGGATAGCAGAGATGTGATATCTCAATGCTTATACCAAACCTGAGACCCTTCCTGTGGCATGAGATGTGATATCCAACTCCTTCCCATTCCAATCCTGAGACCCCTCCTATAGCATGAGATGGGATATCTCAATGCTTCTACCAAACCTGACACCCTTCCTTTAGCATGAGATGTGATATCCAACTCCTTCCCATTCCAATCCTGAGACCCTTACTATAGCATGAGATGTGATATCTCAATGCTTCTAATACCAAAGCTGAGATCCTTCCTATAACATGAGATGTGATATCCAAATCCTTCCCCTTCCAAACCTGAGACCCTCCCTTTAGCATGAGATGTGATATCCAACTCCTTCCCTTTCCAATCCTGAGACCCTTCTGATAGCATGAGATGTGATGTCTCAATGCTTCTAATACCAAACCTGAGATCCTTCCGATAGCATGAGATGTGATATCTCAATGCTTCTAATACCAAACCTGAGATCCTTCCTATAACATGAGATGTGATATCCAAATCCTTCCCCTTCCAAACCTGAGACCCTCCGTTTAGCGTGAGATGTGATATCCAACTCCTTCCCATTCCAATCCTGAGACCCTTCTGATAGCATGAGATGTGATGTCTCAATGCCTCTAATACCAAACCTGAGATCCTACCTCTAACATGAAATGTGATATCCAACTCCTTCCCCTTCCAAACCTGAGAGCCGTCCTATAGCATGAGATGTGATATCCAACTCCTTCCCATTCCAATCCTGAGACTCTTCCTATAGCATGAGATGTGATATCTCAATGCTTCTACCAAACCTGAGACCCTTCCTATAGCATGAGATGTGATATCCGACTCCTTCCCATTCCAATCCTCAGACACTTCCTATAGCATGAGATGCGATATCTCAATGCTTCTAATACCAAACCTGGACCCTTCCTATAGCATGAGATGTGATATCAAACTCCGTCCCATTCCAATCCTGCGTCCCTTCCTATAGCATGAGATTTGATATCTCAATGTTTCTACTACCAAACCTGAGACCCTTCCTATAACATGAGACGTGATATCCAACTCCTTCCCATTCCAATCCTGAGACTCTTCCTATAGCATGAGATGTGATATCTCAATGCTTCTACCAAACCTGAGACCCTTCTATAGCATGAGATGTGATATCCGACTCCTTCCCATTCCAATCCTCAGACACTTCCTATAGCATGAGATGTGATATCTCAATGCTTCTAATACCAAACCTGAGACCCTTCCTATGGCATGAGATTTGATATCAAACTCCTTCCCAATCCAATCCTGAGACCCTTCCTATAGCATGAGATATGATATCCAACTCCTTCCCATTCCAATCCTGAAAAACTTACTACGCCATGAGATGTGATATCTTAATGCTTCTAATACCAAACCTGCGACCCGTCCTATAACATGAGATGTGATATCCAAATCCTTCCCCTTCCAAAGCTGAGACCCTTCCTTTAGCATGAGATGTGATATCCAGCTCCTTCTCATTCCAATCCTGAGACCCTTCCGATAGCATGAGATGTAATATCTCAATGCTTGTAATATCAAAACTGAGACCCTCCCTATAGCATGAGATGTGATATCTAAGTCCTTCCCATTCCAATCCTGAGACCCTTCGGATAGCAGAGATGTGATATCTCAATGCTTATACCAAACCTGAGACCCTTCCTATGGCATGAGATGTGATATCCAACTCCTTCCCATTCCAATCCTGAGACCCCTCCTATAGCATGAGATGGGATATCTCAATGCTTCTACCAAACCTGACACCCTTCCTTTAGCATGAGATGTGATATCCAACTCCTTCCCATTCCAATCCTGAGACCCTTACTATAGCATGAGATGTGATATCTAAATGCTTCTAATACCAAACCTGAGATCCTTCCTATAACATGAGATGTGATATCCAAATCCTTCCCCTTCCAAACCTGAGACCCTCCCTTTAGCATGAGATGTGATATCCAACTCCTTCCCATTCCAATCCTGAGACCCTTCTGATAGCATGCGATGTGATGTCTCAATGCTTCTAATACCAAACCTGAGATCCTTCCGATAGCATGAGATGTGATATCTCAATGCTTCTAATACCAAACCTGAGATCCTTCCTGTAACATGAGATGTGATATCCAAATCCTTCCCCTTCCAAACCTGAGACCCTCCCTTTAGCGTGAGATGTGATATCCAACTCCTTCCCATTCCAATCCTGAGACTCTTCCTATAGCATGAGATGTGATATCTCAATGCTTCTACCAAACCTGAGACCCTTCCTATAGCATGAGATGTGATATCCGACTCCTTCCCATTCCAATCCTCAGACACTTCCTACAGCATGAGATGTGATATCTCAATGCTTCTAATACCAAACCTGAGACCCTTCCTATAGCATGAGATGTGATATCAAACTCCGTCCCATTCCAATCCTGCGTCCCTTCCTATAGCATGAGATTTGATATCTCAATGTTTCTACTACCAAACCTGAGACCCTTCCTATAACATGAGACGTGATATCCAACTCCTTCCCATTCCAATCCTGAGACTCTTCCTATAGCATGAGATGTGATATCTCAATGCTTCTACCAAACCTGAGACCCTTCTATAGCATGAGATGTGATATCCGACTCCTTCCCATTCCAATCCTAAGACACTTCCTATAGCATGAAATGTGATATCTCAATGCTTCTAATACCAAACCTGAGACCCTTCCTATGGCATGAGATTTGATATCAAACTCCTTCCCAATCCAATCCTGAGACCCTTCCTATAGCATGAGATATGATATATAACTCCTTCCCATTCCAATCCTGAAACCCTTCCTACACCATGAGATGTGATATCTTAATGCTTCTAATACCAAACCTGAGACCCGTCCAATAACATGAGATGTGATATCCAAATCCTTCCCCTTCCAAACCTGAGACCCTTCCTTTAGCATGAGATGTGATATCCAGCTCCTTCTCATTCCAATCCTGAGACCCTTCCGATAGCATGAGATGTGATATCTCAATGCTTCTAATATCAAAACTGAGACCCTCCCTATAGCATGAGATGTGATATCTAAGTCCTTCCCATTCCAATCCTGAGACCCTTCGGATAGCAGAGATGTGATATCTCAATGCTTATACCAAACCTGAGACCCTTCCTATGGCATGAGATGTGATATCCAACTCCTTCCCATTCCAATCCTGAGAACCCTCCTATAGCATGAGATGGGATATCTCAATGCTTCGACCAAACCTGACACCCTTCCTTTAGCATGAGATGTGATAACTCCTTCCCATTCCAATGCTGAGACCCTTACTATAGCATGAGATGTGATATCTCAATGCTTCTAATACCAAACCTGAGATCCTTCCTATAACATGAGATGTGATATCCAAATCCTTCCCCTTCCAAACCTGAGACCCTCCCTTTAGCATGAGATGTGATATCCAACTCCTTCCCATTCCAATCCTGAGACCCTTCTGATAGCATGAGATGTGATGTCTCAATGCTTCTAATACCAAACCTGAGATCCTTCCGATAGCATGAGATGTGATATCTCAATGCTTCTAATACCAAACCTGAGATCCTTCCTATAACATGAGATGTGATATCCAAATCCTTCCCCTTCCAAACCTGAGACCCTCCCTTTAGCGTGAGATGTGATATCCAACTCCTTCCCATTCCAATCCTGAGACCCTTCTGATAGCATGAGATGTGATGTCTCAATGCCTCTAATACCAAACCTGAGATCCTACCTCTAACATGAAATGTGATATCCAACTCCTTCCCCTTCCAAACCTGAGAGCCGTCCTATAGCATGAGATGTGATATCCAACTCCTTCCCATTCCAATCCTGAGACTCTTCCTATAGCATGAGATGTGATATCTCAATGCTTCTAATACCAAACCTGAGACCCTTCCTATGGCATGAGATTTGATATCAAACTCCTTCCCAATCCAATCCTGAGACCCTTCCTATAGCATGAGATATGATATCCAACTCCTTCCCATTCCAATCCTGAAACCCTTCCTATACCATGAGATGTGATATCTTAATGCTTCTAATACCAAACGTGAGACCCGTCCTATAACATGAGATGTGATATCCAACTCCTTCCCATTCCAATCCTGAGACCCTTCCTATAGCATGAGATGTGATATCTCAATGCTTCTACCAAACCTGAGACCCTTCCTTTAGCATGAGATGTGATATCCAACTCCTTCCCATTCCAATCCTGAGACCCTTCCGATAGCATGAGATGTGATATCTCAAAGCTTCTAATATCAAAACTGAGACCCTCCCTATAGCATGAGATGTGATATCTAAGTCCTTCCCATTCCAATCCTGAGACCCTTTGGATAGCAGAGATGTGATATCTCAATGCTTCTATCAAACCTGAGACCCTTCCTTTAGCATGAGATGTGATATCCAACTCCTTCCCATTCCAATCCTGAGACCCTTACTATAGCATGAGATGTGATATCTCAATGCTTCTAATACCAAACCTGAGATCCTTCCTATAACACGAGATGTGATATCCAAATCCTTCCCCTTCCAAACCTGAGACCCTCCCTTTAGCATGAGATGTGATATCCAACTCCTTCCCATTCCAATCCTGAGACCCTTCTGATAGCATGAGATGTGATATCTCAATGCTTCTAATACCAAACCTGAGATCCTTCCGATAGCATGAGATGTGATATCTCAATGCTTCTAATACCAAACCTGAGATCCTTCCTATAACATGAGATGTGATATCCAAATCCTTCCCCTTCCAAACCAGAGACCCTCCCTTTAGTGTGAGATGTGATATCCAACTCCTTCCCATTCCAATCCTTAGACCCTTCTGATAGCATGAGATGTGATGTCTCAATGCCTCTAATACCAAACCTGAGATCCTACATCTAACATGAAATGTGATATCCAACTCCTTCCCCTTCCAAACCTGAGAGCCTTCCTATAACATGAGATGTGATATCGAAGTCCTTCCCATTCCAATCCTGAGACCCTTCCTATAACATGAGATGTGATATCCAACTCCTTCCCATTCCAACCTGAGACCCTTCCTATAGCATGAGATGGGATATCCAACTACTTCCAAATCCAATCCTGAGACCCTTCCTATAGCATGAGATGTGATATCCAACTCCTTCCCATTCCAATCCTCAGACACTTCCTATAGCATGAGATGTGATATCTCAATGCTTCTAATACCAAACCTGAGATCCTTCCTATAACATGAGATGTGATATCCAAATCCTACCCCTTCCAAACCTGAGACCCTCCCTTTAGCGTGAGATGTGATATCCAACTCCTTCCCATTCCAATCCTGAGACCCTTCTGATAGCATGAGATGTGATGTCTCAATGCCTCTAATACCAAACCTGAGATCCTACCTGTAAGGATATTTGGCGTGTTACAGTACAGAGTACAGCAATACTGCACAAGTAGAAAAAAAATTTTTTGCAGCACCACCACCACCACAAGGGTGCGGTGCATTGCTATATGGGTTAGCAGATTAACAAGGAAAGACAGACTATTCAGTCAAAAACGATTTTAACATATAAGATGCCAATCTATTTTTACAGTTAAAAATGCACACTATTTTTCACCTGAAATGCCTATATTGCTAGAGACACATTTGAAAATTAACAGCTAACCTATTAACCATTAACCTGACTAATAAAACCTTATTTTAATATAACCCACTAATAAAATGTGTTCTCCACTGCAGAATTAGGCATACTCTGAAAACCATTTAAATGTGTGTGCAGATTTTTTCTCTTCTCTTCTCTGCCTGATTCTCCGTGTTTTTGTGCACAGTAACTGCAGGAAGGAGGAAGTCAGATTTGCAACAATTGCAAATGTATAAGCGAAGCTATTGTTGAAGAGTAGGAGGATGAGAGATGATGGATTTCATTGGGACACGTCATACAGAGGGCTGAGAGGAAAGTTTTAGTGGGCAGTATCAGGGAAAAAGACAGGCAGACATCTTTCTGCACTACTGGGGAGAAGACCTGGCTGTGGGGTCCTGACTGAATGCAGATTCCTGTGTCCTGCTGCAGTCGAGATTGGGGAGAGCTGAAAGAAAAACCTTTCCACTGGCTGAGGCATTCCTATCTGAAAAAGCTGAGAATTCCAGGCAATGACCCCGGCTTGAGAAGGCAAGCGTTCCTTTTTGATGGAGTTAATCCAAGAGAGCCACATTCACAAAGAGAACAACTAAAAAGATAAGGTAATGAGAAGTGTGGGAGCTGAGTGTGTACGGTAATATGCAGTCAGTGTAGGATTCCTGTGCGTGTCTTAATCAAATACCAATGTTGCAATTTGAATTCTTTTCTCCGCCACGCTCTTTGCAGTGTGTCATAGACAATGCTTTGACTGTACCATTTTATTTATTTCTGTAAAGAATGAGATCGTGTCTAAATGCAGCTTTTATAATACAGAAAATATTTGAAAACAGACGGGTGTTTTATTTTCTATTTACCATTACAATGCCGATGATGTGGGGAGATTTTTAAACAGTGCAATGGTCATTTTAAGACAGATGTGTGCATGTCAGAATCAGTATGAATAATTGTGAGTGACTGTAGCATAACTTGTTGGAGGTACATGAGCCAACGGGAAGAGAGACTCTCTGAACATAGCTCCCTACCGTATATAAGGTAGTGGAAATTACCACAAGACTACCACATATAGCTCTCTGTCGTAAATAAGTCAGTGAGTTCGCCCATGGTGGCACACCAATACTATCACTGGAAATGTGGTATTCCTAGAATGCAGGTCTGAGGTCTCTCTAGTGATCACACGAAAAATCTAAGCAAAGATAAGGGATTCTGGACATTGGGGCCACAAATAAAACAAGGGAATTATGCTCACCAAAACACCACCAACCACGTATACCAAATATGCAGGTCGGGGTGCTGAAATAATGCAGGTCCATTGTATTATTGTTGCACATGGCCAAATCTGAATACAAAGAGTGATTATTGCTAAGTTATTTTTCGGCGGTAATAAAATACCGTCAGGCCCCAAATCTCCACAAAATACCCTACATACCTCTAACATGAAATGTGATATCCAACTCCTTCCCCTTCCAAACCTGAGAGCCGTCCTATAGCATGAGATGTGATATCCAACTCCTTCCCATTCCAATCCTGAGACTCTTCCTATAGCATGAGATGTGATATCTCAATGCTTCTACCAAACCTGAGACCCTTCCTATAGCATGAGATGTGATATCCGACTCCTTCCCATTCCAATCCTGAGACCCTTCCTATAACATGAGATGTGATGTCTCAATGCTTCTAATACCAAACCTGAGATCCTTCCTATGCCATGAGATGTGATATCCAACTCCTTCCCATTCCAACCTGAGACCCTTCCTATAGCATGAGATGGGATATCCAACTCCTTCCCATTCCAATCCTGAGACCCTTCTGATAGCATGAGATGTTATATCTCAATGCTTCTAATACCAAACCTGAGATCCTTCCGATAACATGAGATGTGATATCTCAATTCTTCTAATACCAAACCTGAGATCCTTCCTATAACACGAGATGTGATATCCAAATATTTCCCCTTCCAAACCTGAGACCCTCCCTTTGGCATGAGATGTGATATCCAACTCCTTCCCATTCCAATCCTGAGAGCCTTCTGATAGCATGATATGTGATATCTCAATGCCTCTAATACCAAACCTGAGATCCTACCTCTAACATGAAATGTGATATCCTACTCCTTCCCCTTCCAAACCTGAGACCCTTCCTTTAGCATGAGATGTGATATCCAGCTCCTTCCCATTCCAATCATGAGACCCTTCCGATAGCAGAGATGCGATATCTCAATGCTTATACCAAACCTGAGACCCTTCCTATGGCATGAGATGTGATATCCAACTCCTTCCCATTTCAATCCTGAGACCCTTCCTATAGCATGAGATGTGATATCTCAAAGCTTCTAATACCAAACCTGAGATCCTTCCTATAACATGAGATGTGATATCCAAATCCTTCCCCTTCCAAACCTGAGACCCTCCCTTTAGCATGAGATGTGATATCTCAATGCTTCTAATACCAAACCTGATTTCCTTCCTATAACATGAGATGTGATATCAAAATCCTTCCCCTTCCAAACCTGAGACCCTCCCTTTAGCATGAGATGTGATATCCAACTCCTTCCCATTCCAATCCTGAGACCCTTCCTATAGCATGAGATGTGATGTCTCAATGCTTCTAATACCAGACCTGAGATCCTTCCTATGGCATGAGATGTGATATCCAACTCCTTCCCATTCCAATCCTGAGAGCCTTCCTATAGCATGAGATGTGATATCCAACTCCTTCCCATTCCAATCCTGAGAGCCTTCCTATAGCATGAGATGTGATATCTCAAAGCTTCTAATACCAAACCTGAGATCCTTCCTATAACATGAGATGTGATATCCAAATCCTTCCCCTTCCAAACCTGAGACCCTCCCTTTAGCATGAGATGTGATATCTCAATGCTTCTAATACCAAACCTGATTTCCTTCCTATAACATGAGATGTGATATCAAAATCCTTCCCCTTCCAAACCTGAGACCCTCCCTTTAGCATGAGATGTGATATCCAACTCCTTCCCATTCCAATCCTGAGACCCTTCTGATAGCATGAGATGTGATATCCAAATACTTCCCATTCCAATCCTGAGACCCTTCCTATAGCATGAGATGTGATATCTCAATGCTTATACCAAACCTGAGATCCTTCCTATGGCATGAGATGTGATATCCAACTCCTTCCCATTCCAACCTGAGACCCTTCCTATAGCATGAGATGGGATATCCAACTCCTTCCCATTCCAATCCTGAGACCCTTCTGATAGCATGAGATGTTATATCTCAATGCTTCTAATACCAAACCTGAGATCCTTCCGATAACATGAGATGTGATATCTCAATTCTTCTAATACCAAACCTGAGATCCTTCCTATAACACGAGATGTGATATCCAAATACTTCCCCTTCCAAACCTGAGACCCTCCCTTTGGCATGAGATGTGATATCCAACTCCTTCCCATTCCAATCCTGAGAGCCTTCTGATAGCATGAGATGTGATATCTCAATGCCTCTAATACCAAACCTGAGATCCTACCTCTAACATGAAATGTGATATCCTACTCCTTCCCCTTCCAAACCTGAGACCCTTCCTTTAGCATGAGATGTGATATCCAGCTCCTTCCCATTCCAATCCTGAGACCCTTCCTATAGCATGAGATGTGATATCTCAATGCTTTTAATACCAAACCTGAGACCCTTCCTATAGCATGAGATGGGAAATGTGATATCCAACTCCTTCCCCTTCCAAACCTGAGAGCCTTCCTATAGCATGAGATGTGATATTGAAGTATTTCCCATTTCAATCCTGAGACCCTTCCTATAACATGAGATGTGATACCCAACACCTTCCCATTCCAAACTGAGACCCTTCCTATAGCATGATATGGGATATCCAACTACTTCCAAATCCAATCCTGATACCCTTCAGTTAGCATGAGATGTATCTCAATGCTTCTAATACCAAACCTGAGATCCTTCCTATAACATGAGATGTGATATCCAAATCCTTCCCCTTCCAAACCTGAGACCCTCCCTTTAGCATGAGATGTGATATCCAACTCCTTCCCATTCCAATCCTGAGACCCTTCCTATAGCATGAGATGTGATATCTCAATGCTTATACCAAACCTGAGAACCTTCCTATAGCATGAGATGTGATATCCAACTCCTTCCCATTCCAATCCTGAGACCCTCCCTATAACATGAGATGTGATATCCAACTCCTTCCCATTCCAATCCAGAGACCCTTCTAGACCCTTCTGAGAGCATGAGATGTGATATCTCAATGCTTCTAATACCAAACCTGAGATCCTTCCGATAGCATGAGATGTGATATCTCAATTCTTCTAATACCAAACCTGAGATCCTTCCTATAACACGAGATGTGATATCCAAATCCTTCCCCTTCCAAACCTGAGACCCTTCCTTTTGCATGAGATGTGATATCCAGCTCCTTCTCATTCCAATCCTGAGACCCTTCCTATAGCATGAGATATGATATCCAACTCCTTCCCATTCCAATCCTGAAACCCTTCCTACACCATGAGATGTGATATCTTAATGCTTCTAATACCAAACCTGAGACCCGTCCTATAACATGAGATGTGATATCCAAATCCTTCCCCTTCCAAACCTGAGACCCTTCCTTTAGCATGAGATGTGATATCCAGCTCCTTCTCATTCCAATCCTGAGACCCTTCCGATAGCATGAGATGTGATATCTCAATGCTTCTAATATCAAAACTGAGACCCTCCCTATAGCATGAGATGTGATATCTAAGTCCTTCCCATTCCAATCCTGAGACCCTTCGGATAGCAGAGATGTGATATCTCAATGCTTATACCAAACCTGAGACCCTTCCTATAGCATGAGATGTGATATCCAACTCCTTCCCATTCCAATCCTGAGACCCTTACTATAGCATGAGATGTGATATCTCAATGCTTCTAATACCAAACCTGAGATCCTTCCTATAACATGAGATGTGATATCCAAAATCTTCCCCTTCCAAACCTGAGACCCTCCCTTTAGCATGAGATGTGATATCCAACTCCTTCCCATTCCAATCCTGAGACCCTTCTGATAGCATGAGATGTGATGTCTCAATGCTTCTAATACCAAACCTGAGATCCTTCCGATAGCATGAGATGTGATATCTCAATGCTTCTAATACCAAACCTGAGATCCTTCCTATAACATGAGATGTGATATCCAAATCCTTCCCCTTCCAAACCTGAGACCCTCCCTTTAGCGTGAGATGTGATTTCCAACTCCTTCCCATTCCAATCCTGAGACCCTTCTGATAGCATGAGATGTGATGTCTCAATGCCTCTAATACCAAACCTGAGATCCTACCTCTAACATGAAATGTGATATCCAACTCCTTCCCCATCCAAACCTGAGAGCCTTCCTATAGCATGAGATGTGATATCCAACTCCTTCCCATTCCAATCCTGAGACTCTTCCTGTAGCATGAGATGTGATATCTCAATGCTTCTACCAAACCTGAGACCCTTCCTATAGCATGAGATGTGATATCCGACTCCTTCCCATTCCAATCCTCAGACACTTCCTATAGCATGAGATGTGATATCTCAATGCTTCTAATACCAAACCTGAGACCCTTCCTATGGCATGAGATTTGATATCAAACTCCTTCCCAATCCAATCCTGAGACCCTTCCTATAGCATGAGATATGATATCCAACTCCTTCCCATTCCAATCCTGAAACCCTTCCTATACCATGAGATGTGATATCTTAATGCTTCTAATACCAAACGTGAGACCCGTCCTATAACCTGAGATGTGATATCCAAATCCTTCCCCTTCCAAACCTGAGACCCTTCCTTTAGCATGAGATGTGATATCCAGCTCCTTCTCATTCCAATCCTGAGACCCTTCCGATAGCATGAGATGTGATATCTCAATGCTTCTAATATCAAAACTGAGACCCTCCCTATAGCATGAGATGTGATATCTAAGTCCTTCCCATTCCAATCCTGAGACCCTTCGGATAGCAGAGATGTGATATCTCAATGCTTATACCAAACCTGAGACCCTTCCTATGGCATGAGATGTGATATCCAACTCCTTCCCATTCCAATCCTGAGACCCTTCCAATAGCATGAGATGTGATATCTCAATGCTTCTAATACCAAACCTGAGATCCTTCCTATAACATGAGATGTGATATCCAAATCCTTCCCCTTCCAAACCTGAGACCCTCCCTTTAGCATGAGATGTGATATCCAACTCCTTCCCATTCCAATCCTGAGACCCTTCTGATAGCATGAGATGTGATATCTCAATGCTTCTAATACCAAACCTGAGATCCTTCCGATAGCATGAGATGTGATGTCTCAATGCTTCTAATACCAAACCTGAGATCCTTCCTATAACATGAGATGTGATATCCAAATCCTTCCCCTTCCAAACCAGAGACCCTCCCTTTAGCGTGAGATGTGATATCCAACTCCTTCCCATTCCAATCCTGAGACCCTTCTTATAGCATGAGATGTGATGTCTCAATGCCTCTAATACCAAACCTGAGATCCTACCTCTAACATGAAATGTGATATCCAACTCCTTCCCCTTCCAAACCTGAGAGCCTTCCTATAACACGAGATGTGATATCGAAGTCCTTCCCATTCCAATCCTGAGACCCTTCCTATAACATGAGATGTGATATCCAACTCCTTCCCATTCCAACCTGAGACCCTTCCTATAGCATGAGATGGGATATCCAACTACTTCCAAATCCAATCCTGATACCCTTCCGATAGCATGAGATGTGATATCCCAATGCTTCTACCAAACCTGAGACCCATACTATGGCATGAGAAGTGATATCAAACTCCTTCCCATTCCAATCCCGAGACCCTTCCTATAGCTTGAGATGTGATATCCAACTCTTTCCCATTCCAATTCTGAGACCCTTCCTATACCAGGAGACTTGCTATCTCAATGCTTCTAATACCAAACCTGCACCCGTCCTATAACATGAGTTGTGATATCCAAATCCTTCCCCTTCCAAACCTGAGACCCTTCCTTTATCATGAGATGTGATATCCAACTCCTTCCCATTCCAATCCTGAGACCCTTCCCATATCATGAGATGTGATGTGATATCTCAATGCTTCTAATATCAAACTTGAGACCCTCCCTATAGCATGAGATGTGATATCCAAGTCCTTCCCATTCCAATCCTGAGACTCTTCCTATAGCATGATATGTGATATCTCAAAGCTTCTACCAAACCTGAGACCCTTCCTATAGCATGAGATGTGATATCCAACTCCTTCCCATTCCAATCCTCAGACACTTCCTATAGCATGAGATGTGATATCTCAATGCTTCTAATACCAAACCTGAGACCCTTCCTATGGCATGAGATTTGATATCAAACTCCTTCCCATTCCAAACCTGAGACCCTTCCTTTAGCATGAGATGTGATATCCAGCTCCTTCCCATTCCAATCCTGAGACCCTTCCGATAGCAGAGATGCGATATCTCAATGCTTATACCAAACCTGAGACCCTTCCTATGGCATGAGATGTGATATCCAACTCCTTCCCATTTCAATCCTGAGACCCTTCCTATAGCATGAGATGTGATATCTCAATGCTTCTAATACCAAACCTGAGACCCTTCCTATAGCATGAGATGGGAAATGTGATATCCAACTCCTTCCCCTTCCAAACCTGAGAGCCTTCCTATAGCATGAGATGTGATATCGAAGTATTTCCCATTCCAATCCTGAGACCCTTCCTATAACATGAGATGTGATACGCAACACCTTCCCATTCCAACCTGAGACCCTTCCTATAGCATGAGATGGGATATCCAACTACTTCCAAATCCAATCCTGATACCCTTCCGATAGCATGAGATGTGATATCTCAATGCTTCTAATACCAAACCTGAGATCATTCCTATAACATGAGATGTGATATCCAAATCCTTCCCCTTCCAAACCTGAGACCCTCCCTTTAGCATGAGATGTGATATCCAACTCCTTCCCATTCCAATCCTGAGACCCTTCTGATAGCATGAGATGTGATATCTCAATGCCTCTAATACCAAACCTGAGATCCTACCTCTAACATGAAATGTGATATCCTACTCCTTCCCTTTCCAAACGTGAGACCCTCCCTATAGCATGAGATGTGATATCTCAATGCTTATACCAAACCTGAGACCCTTCCTATAGCATGAGATGTGATATCCAACTCCTTCCCATTCCAATCCTGAGACCCTTCCTATAACATGAGATGTGATGTCTCAATGCTTCTAATATCAAACCTGAGATCCTTCCTATAGCATGTGATGTCATATAAAACTCCTTCCCATTCCAATCCTGAGACCATTCCTATAGCATGAGATGTGATATCTCAATGCTTATACCAAACCTGAGACCCTTCCTATAGCATGAGATGTGATATCCAACTCCTTCCCATTCCAATCCTGAGACCCTTCCTATAACATGAGATGTGATGTCTCAATGCTTCTAATATCAAACCTGAGATCCTTCCTATAGCATGTGATGTCATATAAAACTCCTTCCCATTCCAATTCTGAGACCCTTCCTAAAGCATGAGATGTGATATCCAACTCCTTCCCATTCCAATCCTGAGACCCTTCTGAGAGCATGAGATGTGATATCTCAATGCTTCTAATACCAAACCTGAGATCCTTCCGATAGCATGAGATGTGATATCTCAATTCTTCTAATACCAAACCTGAGATCCTTCCTATAACACGAGATGTGATATCCAAATCCTTCCCCTTCCAAACCTGAGACCCTCCCTTTGGCATGAGATGTGATATCAAACTCCGTCCCATTCCAATCCTGCGTCCCTTCCTATAGCATGAGATTTGATATCTCAATGCTTCTAATACCAAACCTGAGATCCTTCCGATAGCATGAGATGTGATATCTCAATTCTTCTAATACCAAACCTGAGATCCTTCCTATAACATGAGACGTGATATCCAACTCCTTCCCATTCCAATCCTGAGACTCTTCCTATAGCATGAGATGTGATATCTCAATGCTTCTACCAAACCTGAGACCCTTCTATAGCATGAGATGTGATATCCAGCTCCTTCTCATTCCAATCCTGAGACCCTTCCGATAGCATGAGATGTGATATCTCAATGCTTCTAATATCAAAACTGAGACCCTCCCTATATCATGAGATGTGATATCTAAGTCCTTCCCATTCCAATCCTGAGACCCTTCGGATAGCAGAGATGTGATATCTCAATGCTTATACCAAACCTGAGACCCTTCCTATGGCATGAGATGTGATACCCAACTCCTTCCCATTCCAATCCTGAGACCCTTCCAATAGCATGAGATGTGATATCTCAATGCTTCTTCCAAACCTGAGACCCTTCCTTTAGCATGAGATGTGATATCCAACTCCTTCCCATTCCAATCCTGAGACCCTTACTATAGCATGAGATGTGATATCTCAATGCTTCTAATACCAAACCTGAGATCCTTCAGATAGCATGAGATGTGATGTCTCAATGCTTCTAATACCAAACCTGAGATCCTTCCTATAACATGAGATGTGATATCCAAATCCTTCCCCTTCCAAACCTGAGACCCTCCCTTTAGCATGAGATGTGATATCCAACTCCTTCCCATTCCAATCCTGAGACCCTTCTGATAGCATGAGATGTGATATCTCAATGCTTCTAATACCAAACCTGAGATCCTTCAGATAGCATGAGATGTGATGTCTCAATGCTTCTAATACCAAACCTGAGATCCTTCCTATAACATGAGATGTGATATCCAAATCCTTCCCCTTCCAAACCAGAGACCCTCCCTTTAGCGTGAGATGTGATATCCAACTCCTTCCCATTCCAATCCTGAGACCCTTCTTATAGCATGAGATGTGATGTCTCAATGCCTCTAATACCAAACCTGAGATCCTACCTCTAACATGAAATGTGATATCCAACTCCTTCCCCTTCCAAACCTGAGAGCCTTCCTATAACACGAGATGTGATATCGAAGTCCTTCCCATTCCAATCCTGAGACCCTTCCTATAACATGAGATGTGATATCCAACTCCTTCCCATGCCAACCTGAGACCCTTCCTATAGCATGAGATGGGATATCCAACTACTTCCAAATCCAATCCTGATACCCTTCCGATAGCATGAGATGTGATATCCCAATGCTTCTACCAAACCTGAGACCCATACTATGGCATGAGATGTGATATCAAACTCCTTCCCATTCCAATCCCGAGACCCTTCCTATAGCTTGAGATGTGATATCCAACTCTTTCCCATTCCAATTCTGAGACCCTTCCTATACCAGGAGACTTGCTATCTCAATGCTTCTAATACCAAACCTGCACCCGTCCTATAACATGAGTTGTGATATCCAAATCCTTCCCCTTCCAAACCTGAGACCCTTCCTTTATCATGAGATGTGATATCCAACTCCTTCCCATTCCAATCCTGAGACCCTTCCCATTTCATGAGATGTGATGTCTCAATGCTTCTAATATCAAACTTGAGACCCTCCCTATAGCATGAGATGTGATATCCAAGTCCTTCCCATTCCAATCCTGAGACTCTTCCTATAGCATGATATGTGATATCTCAATGCTTCTACCAAACCTGAGACCCTTCCTATAGCATGAGATGTGATATCCAACTCCTTCCCATTCCAATCCTCAGACACTTCCTATAGCATGAGATGTGATATCTCAATGCTTCTAATACCAAACCTGAGACCCTTCCTATGGCATGAGATTTGATATCAAACTCCTTCCCATTCCAATCCTGAGACCCTTCCTATAGCATGAGATATGATATCCAACTCCTTCCCATTCCAATCCTGAAACCCTTCCTATACCATAAGATGTGATATCTTAATGCTTCTAATACCAAACCTGAGACCCGTCCTATAACATGAGATGTGATATCCAAATCCTTCCCCTTCCAAACCTGAGACTCTTCCTTTAGCATGAGATGTGATATCCAGATCCTTCCCATTCCAATCCTAAGACCCTTCCGATAGCAGAGATGCGATATCTCAATGCTTATACCAAACCTGAGACCCTTCCTATGGCATGAGATGTGATATCCAACTCCTTCCCATTTCAATCCTGAGACCCTTCCTATAGCATGAGATGTGATATCTCAATGCTTCTAATACCAAACCTGAGACCCTTCCTATAGCATGAGATGGGAAATGTGACATCCAACTCCTTCCCCTTCCAAACCTGAGAGCCTTCCTATAGCATGAGATGTGATATCGAAGTATTTCCCATTCCAATCCTGAGACCCTTCCTATAACATGAGATGTGATACCCAACACCTTCCCATTCCAACCTGAGACCCTTCCTATAGCATGAGATGGGATATCCAACTACTTCCAAATCCAATCCTGATACCCTTCCGATAGCATGAGATGTGATATCTCAATGCTTCTAATACCAAACCTGAGATCCTTCCTATAACATGAGATGTGATATCCAAATCCTTCCCCTTCCAAACCTGAGACCCTCCCTTTAGCATGAGATGTGATATCCAACTCCTTCCCATTCCAATCCTGAGACCCTTCTGATAGCATGAGATGTGATATCTCAATGCCTCTAATACCAAACCTGAGATCCTACCTCTAACATGAAATGTGATATCCTACTCCTTCCCTTTCCAAACGTGAGACCCTCCCTATAGCATGAGATGTGGTATCTCAATGCTTATACCAAACCTGAGACCCTTCCTATAGCATGAGATGTGATATCCAACTCCTTCCCATTCCAATCCTGAGACCCTTCCTATAACATGAGATGTGATGTCTCAATGCTTCTAATATCAAACCTGAGATCCTTCCTATAGCATGTGATGTCATATAAAACGCCTTCCCATTCCAATCCTGAGACCCTTCCTATAGCATGAGATGTGATATCTCAATGCTTATACCAAACCTGAGACCCTTCCTATAGCATGAGATGTGATATCCAACTCCTTCCCATTCCAATCCTGAGACCCTTCCTATAACATGAGATGTGATGTCTCAATGCTTCTAATATCAAACCTGAGATCCTTCCTATAGCATGTGATGTCATATAAAACTCCTTCCCATTCCAATCCTAAGACCCTTCCTATAGCATGAGATGTGATATCCAACTCCTTCCCATTCCAATCCTGAGACCCTTCTGAAAGCATGAGATGTGATATCTCAATGCTTCTAATACCAAACCTGAGATCCTTCCGATAGCATGAGATGTGATATCTCAATTCTTCTAATACCAAACCTGAGATCCTTCCTATAACACAAGATGTGATATCCAAATCCTTCCCCTTCCAAACCTGAGACCCTCCCTTTGGCATGAGATGTGATATCAAACTCCGTCCCATTCCAATCCTGCGTCCCTTCCTATAGCATGAGATTTGATATCTCAATGTTTCTACTACCAAACATGAGACGTGATATCCAACTCCTTCCCATTCCAATCCTGAGACTCTTCCTATAGCATGAGATGTGATATCTCAATGCTTCTACCAAACCTGAGACCCTTCTATAGCATGAGATGTGATATCCGACTCCTTCCCATTCCAATCCTCAGACACTTCCTATAGCATGAGATGTGATATCTCAATGCTTCTAATACCAAAGCTGAGACCCTTCCTATGGCATGAGATTTGATATCAAACTCCTTCCCAATCCAATCCTGAGACCCTTCCTATAGCATGAGATATGATATCCGACTCCTTCCCATTCCAATCCTGAAACCCTTCCTACACCATGAGATGTGATATCTTAATGCTTCTAATACCAAACCTGAGACCCGTCCTATAACATGAGATGTGATATCCAAATCCTTCCCCTTCCAAACCTGAGACCCTTCCTTTAGCATGAAATGTGATATCCAGCTCCTTCTCATTCCAATCCTGAGACCCTTCCGATAGCATGAGATGTGATATCTCAATGCTTCTAATATCAAAACTGAGACCCTCCCTATAGCATGAGATGTGATATCTAAGTCCTTCCCATTCCAATCCTGAGACCCTTCGGATAGCAGAGATGTGATATCTCAATGCTTATACCAAACCTGAGACCCTTCCTATGGCATGAGATGTGATATCCAACTTCTTCCCATTCCAATCCTGAGAACCTTCCTATAGCATGAGATGCGATATCTCAATGCTTCTAATACCAAACCTGGACCCTTCCTATAGCATGAGATGTGATATCAAACTCCGTCCCATTCCAATCCTGCGTCCCTTCCTATAGCATGAGATTTGATATCTCAATGTTTCTACTACCAAACCTGAGACCCTCCCTATAGCATGAGATGTGATATCTAAGTCCTTCCTATTCCAATCCTGAGACCCTTCGGATAGCAGAGATGTGATATCTCAATGCTTATACCAAACCTGAGACCCTTCCTGTGGCATGAGATGTGATATCCAACTCCTTCCCATTCCAATCCTGAGACCCCTCCTATAGCATGAGATGGGATATCTCAATGCTTCTACCAAACCTGACACCCTTCCTTTAGCATGAGATGTGATATCCAACTCCTTCCCATTCCAATCCTGAGACCCTTACTATAGCATGAGATGTGATATCTCAATGCTTCTAATACCAAAGCTGAGATCCTTCCTATAACATGAGATGTGATATCCAAATCCTTCCCCTTCCAAACCTGAGACCCTCCCTTTAGCATGAGATGTGATATCCAACTCCTTCCCTTTCCAATCCTGAGACCCTTCTGATAGCATGAGATGTGATGTCTCAATGCTTCTAATACCAAACCTGAGATCCTTCCGATAGCATGAGATGTGATATCTCAATGCTTCTAATACCAAACCTGAGATCCTTCCTATAACATGAGATGTGATATCCAAATCCTTCCCCTTCCAAACCTGAGACCCTCCGTTTAGCGTGAGATGTGATATCCAACTCCTTCCCATTCCAATCCTGAGACCCTTCTGATAGCATGAGATGTGATGTCTCAATGCCTCTAATACCAAACCTGAGATCCTACCTCTAACATGAAATGTGATATCCAACTCCTTCCCCTTCCAAACCTGAGAGCCGTCCTATAGCATGAGATGTGATATCCAACTCCTTCCCATTCCAATCCTGAGACTCTTCCTATAGCATGAGATGTGATATCTCAATGCTTCTACCAAACCTGAGACCCTTCCTATAGCATGAGATGTGATATCCGACTCCTTCCCATTCCAATCCTCAGACACTTCCTATAGCATGAGATGCGATATCTCAATGCTTCTAATACCAAACCTGGACCCTTCCTATAGCATGAGATGTGATATCAAACTCCGTCCCATTCCAATCCTGCGTCCCTTCCTATAGCATGAGATTTGATATCTCAATGTTTCTACTACCAAACCTGAGACCCTTCCTATAACATGAGACGTGATATCCAACTCCTTCCCATTCCAATCCTGAGACTCTTCCTATAGCATGAGATGTGATATCTCAATGCTTCTACCAAACCTGAGACCCTTCTATAGCATGAGATGTGATATCCGACTCCTTCCCATTCCAATCCTCAGACACTTCCTATAGCATGAGATGTGATATCTCAATGCTTCTAATACCAAACCTGAGACCCTTCCTATGGCATGAGATTTGATATCAAACTCCTTCCCAATCCAATCCTGAGACCCTTCCTATAGCATGAGATATGATATCCAACTCCTTCCCATTCCAATCCTGAAAAACTTACTACACCATGAGATGTGATATCTTAATGCTTCTAATACCAAACCTGCGACCCGTCCTATAACATGAGATGTGATATCCAAATCCTTCCCCTTCCAAAGCTGAGACCCTTCCTTTAGCATGAGATGTGATATCCAGCTCCTTCTCATTCCAATCCTGAGACCCTTCCGATAGCATGAGATGTAATATCTCAATGCTTGTAATATCAAAACTGAGACCCTCCCTATAGCATGAGATGTGATATCTAAGTCCTTCCCATTCCAATCCTGAGACCCTTCGGATAGCAGAGATGTGATATCTCAATGCTTATACCAAACCTGAGACCCTTCCTATGGCATGAGATGTGATATCCAACTCCTTCCCATTCCAATCCTGAGACCCCTCCTATAGCATGAGATGGGATATCTCAATGCTTCTACCAAACCTGACACCCTTCCTTTAGCATGAGATGTGATATCCAACTCCTTCCCATTCCAATCCTGAGACCCTTACTATAGCATGAGATGTGATATCTAAATGCTTCTAATACCAAACCTGAGATCCTTCCTATAACATGAGATGTGATATCCAAATCCTTCCCCTTCCAAACCTGAGACCCTCCCTTTAGCATGAGATGTGATATCCAACTCCTTCCCATTCCAATCCTGAGACCCTTCTGATAGCATGCGATGTGATGTCTCAATGCTTCTAATACCAAACCTGAGATCCTTCCGATAGCATGAGATGTGATATCTCAATGCTTCTAATACCAAACCTGAGATCCTTCCTGTAACATGAGATGTGATATCCAAATCCTTCCCCTTCCAAACCTGAGACCCTCCCTTTAGCGTGAGATGTGATATCCAACTCCTTCCCATTCCAATCCTGATACTCTTCCTATAGCATGAGATGTGATATCTCAATGCTTCTACCAAACCTGAGACCCTTCCTATAGCATGAGATGTGATATCCGACTCCTTCCCATTCCAATCCTCAGACACTTCCTACAGCATGAGATGTGATATCTCAATGCTTCTAATACCAAACCTGAGACCCTTCCTATAGCATGAGATGTGATATCAAACTCCGTCCCATTCCAATCCTGCGTCCCTTCCTATAGCATGAGATTTGATATCTCAATGTTTCTACTACCAAACCTGAGACCCTTCCTATAACATGAGACGTGATATCCAACTCCTTCCCATTCCAATCCTGAGACTCTTCCTATAGCATGAGATGTGATATCTCAATGCTTCTACCAAACCTGAGACCCTTCTATAGCATGAGATGTGATATCCGACTCCTTCCCATTCCAATCCTAAGACACTTCCTATAGCATGAAATGTGATATCTCAATGCTTCTAATACCAAACCTGAGACCCTTCCTATGGCATGAGATTTGATATCAAACTCCTTCCCAATCCAATCCTGAGACCCTTCCTATAGCATGAGATGTGATATATAACTCCTTCCCATTCCAATCCTGAAACCCTTCCTACACCATGAGATGTGATATCTTAATGCTTCTAATACCAAACCTGAGACCCGTCCAATAACATGAGATGTGATATCCAAATCCTTCCCCTTCCAAACCTGAGACCCTTCCTTTAGCATGAGATGTGATATCCAGCTCCTTCTCATTCCAATCCTGAGACCCTTCCGATAGCATGAGATGTGATATCTCAATGCTTCTAATATCAAAACTGAGACCCTCCCTATAGCATGAGATGTGATATCTAAGTCCTTCCCATTCCAATCCTGAGACCCTTCGGATAGCAGAGATGTGATATCTCAATGCTTATACCAAACCTGAGACCCTTCCTATGGCATGAGATGTGATATCCAACTCCTTCCCATTCCAATCCTGAGAACCCTCCTATAGCATGAGATGGGATATCTCAATGCTTCGACCAAACCTGACACCCTTCCTTTAGCATGAGATGTGATATCCAACTCCTTCCCATTCCAATGCTGAGACCCTTACTATAGCATGAGATGTGATATCTCAATGCTTCTAATACCAAACCTGAGATCCTTCCTATAACATGAGATGTGATATCCAAATCCTTCCCCTTCCAAACCTGAGACCCTCCCTTTAGCATGAGATGTGATATCCAACTCCTTCCCATTCCAATCCTGAGACCCTTCTGATAGCATGAGATGTGATGTCTCAATGCTTCTAATACCAAACCTGAGATCCTTCCGATAGCATGAGATGTGATATCTCAATGCTTCTAATACCAAACCTGAGATCCTTCCTATAACATGAGATGTGATATCCAAATCCTTCCCCTTCCAAACCTGAGACCCTCCCTTTAGCGTGAGATGTGATATCCAACTCCTTCCCATTCCAATCCTGAGACCCTTCTGATAGCATGAGATGTGATGTCTCAATGCCTCTAATACCAAACCTGAGATCCTACCTCTAACATGAAATGTGATATCCAACTCCTTCCCCTTCCAAACCTGAGAGCCGTCCTATAGCATGAGATGTGATATCCAACTCCTTCCCATTCCAATCCTGAGACTCTTCCTATAGCATGAGATGTGATATCTCAATGCTTCTAATACCAAACCTGAGACCCTTCCTATGGCATGAGATTTGATATCAAACTCCTTCCCAATCCAATCCTGAGACCCTTCCTATAGCATGAGATATGATATCCAACTCCTTCCCATTCCAATCCTGAAACCCTTCCTATACCATGAGATGTGATATCTTAATGCTTCTAATACCAAACGTGAGACCCGTCCTATAACATGAGATGTGATATCCAACTCCTTCCCATTCCAATCCTGAGACCCTTCCTATAGCATGAGATGTGATATCTCAATGCTTCTACCAAACCTGAGACCCTTCCTTTAGCATGAGATGTGATATCCAACTCCTTCCCATTCCAATCCTGAGACCCTTCCGATAGCATGAGATGTGATATCTCAAAGCTTCTAATATCAAAACTGAGACCCTCCCTATAGCATGAGATGTGATATCTAAGTCCTTCCCATTCCAATCCTGAGACCCTTCGGATAGCAGAGATGTGATATCTCAATGCTTCTATCAAACCTGAGACCCTTCCTTTAGCATGAGATGTGATATCCAACTCCTTCCCATTCCAATCCTGAGACCCTTACTATAGCATGAGATGTGATATCTCAATGCTTCTAATACCAAACCTGAGATCCTTCCTATAACACGAGATGTGATATCCAAATCCTTCCCCTTCCAAACCTGAGACCCTCCCTTTAGCATGAGATGTGATATCCAACTCCTTCCCATTCCAATCCTGAGACCCTTCTGATAGCATGAGATGTGATATCTCAATGCTTCTAATACCAAACCTGAGATCCTTCCGATAGCATGAGATGTGATATCTCAATGCTTCTAATACCAAACCTGAGATCCTTCCTATAACATGAGATGTGATATCCAAATCCTTCCCCTTCCAAACCAGAGACCCTCCCTTTAGTGTGAGATGTGATATCCAACTCCTTCCCATTCCAATCCTTAGACCCTTCTGATAGCATGAGATGTGATGTCTCAATGCCTCTAATACCAAACCTGAGATCCTACATCTAACATGAAATGTGATATCCAACTCCTTCCCCTTCCAAACCTGAGAGCCTTCCTATAACATGAGATGTGATATCGAAGTCCTTCCCATTCCAATCCTGAGACCCTTCCTATAACATGAGATGTGATATCCAACTCCTTCCCATTCCAACCTGAGACCCTTCCTATAGCATGAGATGGGATATCCAACTACTTCCAAATCCAATCCTGAGACCCTTCCTATAGCATGAGATGTGATATCCAACTCCTTCCCATTCCAATCCTCAGACACTTCCTATAGCATGAGATGTGATATCTCAATGCTTCTAATACCAAACCTGAGATCCTTCCTATAACATGAGATGTGATATCCAAATCCTACCCCTTCCAAACCTGAGACCCTCCCTTTAGCGTGAGATGTGATATCCAACTCCTTCCCATTCCAATCCTGAGACCCTTCTGATAGCATGAGATGTGATGTCTCAATGCCTCTAATACCAAACCTGAGATCCTACCTGTAAGGATATTTGGCGTGTTACAGTACAGAGTACAGCAATACTGCACAAGTAGAAAAAAATTTTTTTGCAGCACCACCACCACCACAAGGGTGCGGTGCATTGCTATATGGGTTAGCAGATTAACAAGGAAAGACAGACTATTCAGTCAAAAACGATTTTAACATATAAGATGCCAATCTATTTTTACAGTTAAAAATGCACACTATTTTTCACCTGAAATGCCTATATTGCTAGAGACAC
The DNA here is from genome assembly GCF_040938575.1 of Ambystoma mexicanum. Classification (NCBI taxonomy): domain Eukaryota; kingdom Metazoa; phylum Chordata; class Amphibia; order Caudata; family Ambystomatidae; genus Ambystoma; species Ambystoma mexicanum. Next base: position 467,277,832 of record NC_090940.1, on the reverse strand, counting down.
ATTTGAAAATTAACAGCTAACCTATTAACCATTAACCTGACTAATAAAACCTTATTTTAATATAACCCACTAATAAAATGTGTTCTCCACTGCAGAATTAGGCATACTCTGAAAACCATTTAAATGTGTGTGCAGATTTTTTCTCTTCTCTTCTCTGCCTGATTCTCCGTGTTTTTGTGCACAGTAACTGCAGGAAGGAGGAAGTCAGATTTGCAACAATTGCAAATGTATAAGCGAAGCTATTGTTGAAGAGTAGGAGGATGAGAGATGATGGATTTCATTGGGACACGTCATACAGAGGGCTGAGAGGAAAGTTTTAGTGGGCAGTATCAGGGAAAAAGACAGGCAGACATCTTTCTGCACTACTGGGGAGAAGACCTGGCTGTGGGGTCCTGACTGAATGCAGATTCCTGTGTCCTGCTGCAGTCGAGATTGGGGAGAGCTGAAAGAAAAACCTTTCCACTGGCTGAGGCATTCCTATCTGAAAAAGCTGAGAATTCCAGGCAATGACCCCGGCTTGAGAAGGCAAGCGTTCCTTTTTGATGGAGTTAATCCAAGAGAGCCACATTCACAAAGAGAACAACTAAAAAGATAAGGTAATGAGAAGTGTGGGAGCTGAGTGTGTACGGTAATATGCAGTCAGTGTAGGATTCCTGTGCGTGTCTTAATCAAATACCCATGTTGCAATTTGAATTCTTTTCTCCGCCACGCTCTTTGCAGTGTGTCATAGACAATGCTTTGACTGTACCATTTTATTTATTTCTGTAAAGAATGAGATCGTGTCTAAATGCAGCTTTTATAATACAGAAAATATTTGAAAACAGACGGGTGTTTTATTTTCTATTTACCATTACAATGCCGATGATGTGGGGAGATTTTTAAACAGTGCAATGGTCATTTTAAGACAGATGTGTGCATGTCAGAATCAGTATGAATAATTGTGAGTGACTGTAGCATAACTTGTTGGAGGTACATGAGCCAACGGGAAGAGAGACTCTCTGAACATAGCTCCCTACCGTATATAAGGTAGTGGAAATTACCACAAGACTACCACATATAGCTCTCTGTCGTAAATAAGTCAGTGAGTTCGCCCATGGTGGCACACCAACACTATCACTGGAAATGTGGTATTCCTAGAATGCAGGTCTGAGGTCTCTCTAGTGATCACACGAAAAATCTAAGCAAAGATAAGGGATTCTGGACATTGGGGCCACAAATAAAACAAGGGAATTATGCTCACCAAAACACCACCAACCACGTATACCAAATATGCAGGTCTGGGTGCTGAAATAATGCAGGTCCATTGTATTATTGTTGCACATGGCCAAATCTGAATACAAAGAGTGATTATTGCTAAGTTATTTTTCGGCGGTAATAAAATACCGTCAGGCCCCAAATCTCCACAAAATACCCTACATATTTATGGTGCGTTGCAGGCCGGGAAAGTGATCATAGAGTACCTACTGGGCGTGGCAAGCGTGTCTCACACTGCCATTTGCACATTAAAGGGAACCCATTTTATAATAGCAGTGTGCCACTAAAAACGAATTTCAGAATGTCACAAAGGGAAACCACATTCTCAGATCTAGTGCAATATTTAGAGGCAAAGTTATTTGCACATGGGAATTGGTCTTCGAATACCACGTTAGAATGGAGTAACCACATTCAGGGTGAGGTGCAGAAAGAAAAACTAGACAATATTTTTGCAGAAGGCAGCATAATTCAGGTCTGCCTTACAAGATTATTGAATGCAGCCGATAAAAGTGCAGAGAAAGACTGTTTAATACGGCTATGCGGCAAAATATGGTTTATTTTAAACAAGTCCCTGCGAATGCAAGAGAATGATACTCAGCTAATTAACAGGTTAAAGACTGAATTAGATGGGGCAAGTAAAAATCAGGAAATGTTGAGAGCAGAATTGGATGTATGCCAAAAAGACATGCAATTAAAATGCAGAGACTTTGATACTCAGTTATCCAAAAGCAAGAAACAATTTGAAGATAGTGAGCAAGAATTGACACACTTAAAAGCCTTAGTGGATCACATTAGGCAGGATAAAGATGAGGTTGTTTCAGAAATGCAGATTTTACAAAAAGAACATTGCGAAAAAGAAGGTGATCTCCAGAGTGCAGAACAAGAAATGATTAAAATGATCCAAGAAAGAGACAAGAGAAATAAAGAGTTCAATGAATGCCAAATGCAAATGTGCGATATGCAGGAGGCGATTAATAAAATGAGTGATGAAAATAATTATTTGCATGATGAAGCCAACAGACTCCTTAAAAAGTGTAAGGACTTAGAACAGCAAATGTGCATTCCCAGGTCCCAGGAGAGGCGGCAGGGTACCACATTCAATGGAGTGGAGGTGAATTCTAGCTCTGCCCAAAGAGCTAGTGCCCCAGTGACAGGGCCGGTGACTGAACTTGGTTGCAGCGCCCTTGGGGGATTTGATACTCCCATTGGGGGCAGCCACCAATCTCATACACCTGAAAACAGGATTGAATCACAAAATAGTGCAATTCCATGCATTGCAACAAGTAGCCCCATAAAAATAATGAAATCCATTAAAGCCCTGATCAAACCATTTAAAAAGGGAGGTGAATGCTGCATTGAGGATCACTTAGAAGCGGTACATGACATTTTTAAAGCGCTCCAGATACCTAAGGAACAGTACAGACAATATTTTCATTTAACTTTAGATGCCCCGACGGCCAGCATCATAAGGGGATTAAATGAACAGCAGAATATGACATGGCTGGAGTTTGAAAAAGAAATTAGGCGTCATTTTTCTCCTTTTCAGTCATTGCAGGAGGCAAAGAAAGTCGCGTACACTATTACTGCTGGACCTAATACATCCCCTCGCCAATTTTTACAAGACTTAAAAAGAGCATTCTCTCGCTTTGATGTATCTTTTGACTCAAATTCCAATGAGTTTAAAACCGCATACTTCTATGGGCTACAGAAAGACATCATATCCCAATTGGTCCGTGAATTTGACCGTGACAAGTCCCTTGAATGGATTGTACATCAAAGCACCAAGCTATATGAGGTACTCTATTGTCAGGGTAGAGAAAGTGATAAAATGAAAGATACTAGGCCTAAATCTAAAGAACCCTCAGCCACAGTAATGGAAATCAGGTCAGCCAAAATGTCCCTTGAGTCTGCTCAAAGCCAAGGTAAAAATAATGTGACACCTGAACAAAGGGGTAATCAACAAAGATGGCCATTTCCTGTACCAATGTTCCAAACACATGATCCTAGTAATAGAGAGAGCTACATCAGCCCTAGATATTTAGGGGATAGACCTCGGGTAAGATATCGGCCTGATATGGCAGGTATGAACAATAACCAGAGACAAAATCAAGATCAAAGAAATGATGGTCCCTACCAGTCATTGGGGACACAGAGTAGTTTTGATCCCAACACCATGATATATGGTAATCAGGATAGGCCCCGATATGTGGATCGATTTACTGATAATGGAAATCAACATAGGGGCCAGTACCCACAATCTGAGAGACAGGACATGAGGCAAAACGTGAACTACAGTCCACGCCAGTACAATGATTCCCCACCAGGGGACTATAATCAAAGGATGGGTGCAACCCGCTCCCCTCCACAAATGAATCAAGAGTTCAGAAACCATCCCAACCGGTATCAATCACCTGAGAGGTATCAGAATAGATCCAACCAGGGGGAAAACAACCAATATCGACCTAGGCCACAGAAAGAGGATCCTAGAGAGATGGAAAGGTTCCAGTGCCTTGAGGCCCAAGTGAAAATGTTAGCTGAGCAAATAGGAAAGCTCTATACAGCGCAAAAACAACCTTCCAAAGAGGGGGCTGATGGCCATAGCAATGACCGGGGGGCTTCCGAAAAGTGACTAAGTACTCATGATAACTGCAGTGCCAAAATGACAGATTGCTCTGATATAATTTTGCATAACGACTCTGAGATGCCTAATGGATTAAAAATGAAAGTACCAGTAAATGAAATTGTGACAGAAAGTGCAAATACTTCTAAAAAAGGGGTACGGTTTAGCTTAGAGCTAAATAAAACAGTAAAGATTTGCACAAATGAAAAAGAAACATTAGGAATTCCAAAAGAACAAAGGGACAGATTTAAGAAAAATGACTCATGCATGGGGAATACCAGTGAACAGGGAGTAAGTGGGGATGCCATAGCTCCTTCCCTGGGCAAACAAAACAATGACCAAACACAGACAGAAAAAGGAAATACTCACAAGGAGGGTACAAGTCAATCACCTGAAAAATTCTTTGAGCCACATATTTTTGAAGAGGCTGAAAGGGCTGGTATTACACTAAATGATCACAAATGCACAGAATTAAAAAATGACAAATTGCTGAATGATGTTGTTACACATGTTCAGTTGGGAGGTTGTAATGTGGTCTCTGATGTTACCCAGATGGATGGGCGAACAGTGGCCACACTCCAAAAAACTTCTGATCATGGAGAAATGAATAAAATATCTCGCACAGAAATGGGTAAAAAGGAGGGAAAAATGTCTTTTCATTTACCAATGTGCTTAGCCAAAAGTGAAAAAGACCTGAGAACGGTGAGCCCTGAAATCAGTAAGAATTCACATTTCTTATGTGTATTAGAGGAAGTTGAGGACAGATATTATGCACCCATCACTGTAGAAGAAAAATGCCACACCTTCGCTATGATTGACACTGGCGCACAGGCCACAATTATGTCCAAGGAGCTGGTAAAGAGTATCAATGAAGGGAGGCCTCCACAGAGTCAGATCACAGTGAAGGCAAATCAAGGCCCAGTGCATAACTTTAATGGGGAGGAGGTGCCCATCATAGGTGTAACTGAGGTTGACATAAAAATAGGAAAGCACAGAATGAAACAAGAGGTATTGATCACATCTATTTGTGAAATTCCATTTCTGATGGGGACAGATTGCCTGAAAAGATTGTCTCCTCTCATAGATGGGGTGAATGGAGTGCTATGGTCCTTAACCAAAAAACCATTGAGGCCTAAGAAACTAAAATCACAAAACAGCAATATAAAAGAATGTCACACCGTTGCCAAAACAAATGATGCTGTGGAGGTATATCTCCAGAATAGCTGCATACCTAGTGTCACTGTTATATTAATGTGTCAAGACAAAGATCAGAGCGACAATGAAAAACTACCTGTACAAATATACTTGGACCCAAGGAAAGATTGGCAGACTGCTATAGATGAGCACACATTACGTTTTTACTTAAAAGAGAATACATGCAAACAGAATATTGTTCCTAAAACAGATTCAGAAAAACACATTACCACTCTGGCAGAAATACACATGGAAGATGAGCAACCATGGGTTCACGTTGGTATAAATGATTATCTTAAAACAATAAAAGCCACTTTAGCGCTTGAACATGAAAGGAGTTTCATTAATGAGAAATTGTTGCAAAAAATTATGGAGAGGGAAGAAATCCCGAAATTTAGGATTAAAAACCAATATGTTTCTGGGTTGGACAGTCCAGACTTTGAAAACCGAATTGCAGGCAGATGCATGCTTAAAATTAGCATTGGGCAGAAAACAATTTACCATAATGTATGGATAGTGAATGGAGCACAAAATGAATTTTACATGGGCAATGACATCATGCACAGAATGTGTATGGTGTTAGATTTCCTTAATCAAAAAATATGGTCACGCCTAGGTGGGCCGGCACCTGAATTTGAAGACAAAAGAAGGGCTTATCATTGTGCACAACTAGTTCCTTATGCAGTCGAATTACAAATGAGGAAAAATACTATTGTTCCTGCATTTACAAAACAGTTTGCAATAACACTGAAATGCAAAAATGGACAGCAGATGAAAGGCTCTGATGCATTTGTATGCCTGAATGAATCCATAAAACAGCAAGGCCTGGATTATGAATACATTCCATTGGTAGACATTGGTGAGGGATCTGTAAAAATCATGGTAAATAATAAAGGTTGTCAGGATATTCATTTAGAGGAAAACTCCCCATTAGGAATGGCCATACAAAAATCACATTATACGGCAGATTTAAATAACATGGTGATTGGGAATATTCCTGAAAAATATGTAGATGCCAAGGGCGAGTTGCCAGAACACCTGGACTCTCAGCCCAAAGGAATATTTAAAATTCATTCTGTGTATCCTTATGATTCAAATGAGACAGTGTGCTGCCATCAAGAGGATTGCATAATATTTAATTTAAATGAAAATGAAACAGGAAATCAGCCCATTGAAGTGGAAGCTGATATGCCAAAATATTTGAAAGTGGCAGCTCTACAAAAAGACACAGCCACACAGTTAGAGGAAAGCGCTGAGATTCCTTTACCAGAAGAGTTTCCAGAATTTTCCAGAATGGTAGAAGAGCAGATCTCCTTAGCGGATGCATGTGACAGCGATGAGGATCGAAACGACCTGAGGGAAATATTTATGGAGTTTAAGGATGTATTTGCAAAAGATGCTTATGATTGTGGTTTAACTGATTTACATGTGGCCACACTACCAGAAGGTTGTAGCAGAAATCCAGTGTTTGTACGCCAGTATAGACTACCGCTGGCATATTTAGAATCATTGGCAGAGATTATTAAAAATTTGGAATCACGGGGAATAATTAGGCCCATTCATAGCACATCCAATACGCCTATTTTAGGTGTGTTAAAGCCAAATGGTCAATGGCGGCTGTGTGCAGACTTAAGAGAGTTAAATAAAAGAGTACCAGTATCTAGATGGCCACTACCATTCATTGATCAGGGCCTAGCTCAGATACATGGTTCAAATGTATTTACCACATTAGATCTCACATCTGGATATTGGTGTGTGCCATTGGCAGAGGAGATACAACACCTATTTTCCTTTACATTTGACAGGACTCAATATGCCTGGCTTAGAGCTCCGTTCGGGTACATCAATAGTGGGAGTGAATTTGGCATATTTTTGAGAAAGGCCATGCCAGATGCAGCGGAAAGAGGAACAATAGTTTATGTGGATGATGTCCTGATAAAAAATGAAAACCTTAAAAGTCATTTTGATGAAATAAGACATGTGCTTGGCCAATTGCAGAAAGCAGGCGCCAAAGTATCTTTGCAAAAAGCACAATGGTGCAAGAAAAAAGTGAACTTTCTAGGGCATGAAGTGACTGAACATGGGCTAAATCCGCAAAGGAAGAAAATAGAGGCCATACAAAGATTAAAAGATCCTAAAAATGTGAAAGGAGTAAAAAGTTTATTAGGTATGACAGGCTATAACAGAAAGTTCATTGAGAATTATGCAGAAATCACTCAACCATTGACTAAACTGCTTAAACTAAATACTCCCTGGAGATGGGAAAGAGAGCAGTCTGATGCAGTGGCTAGATTGAAGGAATGTCTTGTAAAGGCACCATGTTTAGCATACCCCATAAAGGACAGGGATTTCTTTATAGAAATAGGCTTTTCTGAACATTGTATGTCAGCAGTGTTATCACAAAAACACGATTTGAATCACAAAACCATTGCATATGCAAGTAAGGCATTTTCCCAAGTTGAAATGAAATTTAATGAATGTGAAAAGGCCCTATTAACCACTGTGTGGGCGCTACAACATTTTCGCCCCATTGTTCAGGGAGAAAAGGTGATTATTGAAACAAATCATCAACCTTTGCAATTTTTAGAGAGTAAAAGAATTAGATCAGGCAATCTAGCGCAATCCAGAATCACTTCATGGACGCTGGCATTACAAGGTTTTCCCGTAGAAGTAAGATATGGACAAAATAAAAAGAGCCCAATTGCTCAAGGGTTAGCTGACTTACATGACTGTGCAGCTGAACAAATACCAAATGAAATGGAAGTGGAAGCTAGTTTACAGGAATTTGAACAATCACCACACAAAGCTTTTGATGAAAAAACATGCAAGGATTTGCCAACTGTATATGTGGATGGTTGTGCTTTTCACATTGAAAATGACAGTAATAAACAATTAGTGGCAGGAATAGGAAATGTCTGGTTGAAATGTGAAGGCGTTCCTAGTATAGGGATGAGGATTGGAGATAAGAGCAGTCAGGTGGCGGAATTGGCAGCCATCTATAAAGCAATTGCTACTGCAGTTGATAAAAAGTTCAGTGAAATTGTCCTGGTGACTGATTCTGACTATGCACGGAATAGCTTTGTGGAGTATTTGCCTGGTTGGAAAGCAAGAGGCATGGTTACATACAACAAAAAGCCACTTAAACATGGAAAAATGATACAAGCCATAGACAAATTGGTGTCAGAAAATAATTTAACAATATACTGGAGAAAAATTCGTGGGCATTTAAAAACACCAGGAGAGGATAAGGAGGGAAATGATAAGGCAGACCATCTGGCTAAGATTGGGGCTGTGATGGGAGAATTGCTACCTATTGATTATTTAATGGGTGAAATACAAATTGATGCAGTCACACGTTCTAAAGCACCAAAGGAGGTAGATCAACCGGTGGTGCAGTGGAGTCATGACACGCCAGACCAAGATTTGATTGAGGCACAAAAGAATGATCAAATTTTGGGAATCTATTATAATCATTTGATAGATCCTGAACAAAATCCTGTAACAGAAAAAGATTGTATGGGAAAAGAAGAGTTGAGGGTGTTATTAAAGAACAAAACACGAATTAGATTACAGGATGGACTCATGATTAGAGAGTCCATAACAGGGCAAATACAGTGGGTAGTACCCCTTTCATTCAGAGGACTAATGCTACACCATGCACACGATGCCATAACTGCAGGCCATAGAGGTTCACAAAAAACATTAGAAATACTAAAAGATTATGCTTACTGGCCTCATATGTCCCAAGATGTGGAATTATATACTAGAGGATGTCTAGTATGCGCCCAATTTAAACCTGCTTCACCAATGCATAGAGCACCATTGATGAAAAGAGGCCTAACTCTCCCATGGTCAGATTTGCAAATAGACTATGTAGGTCCTTTAAAAAGGTCGAGCAGGGGACACCGTTATATTTTGAGTGTGGTATGTTTGATGTCAAAGTGGATTGAGTGCATTCCTGCACCAGATTGTAGTGCGCAAACAGCAGCCACATTGCTGGTGAACCATGTGTTCTCAAGGTTTGGGTTGCCGCAAAGAATTGAGTCAGACAGAGGAAGTCATTTCACAAGTACTCTAATGAGCAAGGTATGGCAAATACTAGGTGTGAAAAGGAAACTACATATCGCATATCGGGCGGCGTCTTCAGGTACAGTTGAAAGAAGCAATAGGTCTGTTGTGGATATTTTAAAGAAATTTGTGGCAGAAGCAGGTTCCAGCTGGGATTTGCGTTTACCATTGGTTTTGATGGCAATCAGGTCGACTCCTGCCAAAGCAACAGGTGTTAGCCCCCATGAGGTCTTAACAGGTAGGAAAATGGTGTTACCACAACACCTACTATACAGAACACATGAGCAAACTCTAGTGAGTGCATCCACAGTTCATGAATATATTGATGAACTGAGGAGGCATTTGCAACACGCATTTGCTTTTGTGCAGAGAAATCTGGAAAGAGCTGCTGACAGTGCTAAGTCATATTATGATAAAAAGACATCAGTAAAGGAATACAGTGTAGGGGATCAGGTGTACAAGTTTCATTTTGGAAAAAGTAAACAGAAAAATTCTAAATTTCTAGCAGCCTGGCAGGGGCCATTTCGAATTATAGATAAAGTCTCTCCTGTAGTGTATAAAATTTTGAAAAATGAAGGTGAAACAGCAATAGAGCAGTTTGTCCATGTAAATCAAATCAAACCATGCCATCCCAGACATGAGATCAGGCAGCTTGAGCATGTGGAAACGGATAGAGTCCCTTGAGAAAATAAATGGGTGTAATCAGGAGGCAGTGACAAAGAAGTTAAAAAAAGTTGATTGTTATGATGGCACATAAACACTGTAATATATGTAAAAATATATAATATAAATAAATAAATAAATAAATAAATATATGCACATATAACGGAAGCTCGTGGTTGGTGTGCAGAGAGAAAGTGTATTAAATATTGAATGCTGTTTTATATGTGTTTGTTTTCTTGTAACTTGTGTTTAATTTCAGAAGAAAAAAAAAAAAAAAACGAAATATTTTTACCAAGCATGTTTTATTTTTGGCAAAAGGATGAAGTTAGTATTGTGCTATGTACTTAATCTGTTTATTTTCTATCTTGATTTAGACAATTAACATTATTTGGTCGGAGGTTCCGGGATCAGAGGCCACGGGAGACGATGGAGTCCTGGAGTCCCCTGGATGAAGACCAAAAGATGCCTGCCTCCAGGTGGAGGTGAAGACAAAATAACCGGAATGCCAAAAGAGATGACTACTGTGGATTCAAGATTGCCAAGATGAAAGAGTACTCGAATGAACCGAATAACATCGCTGGTCGGGACATACCAAAAGAGACAAATCAAAAGTTCCGGCATATGAAGTTCCACGTATTTATTATTTTAATTATTTATTTTAACTTGTTATATTACTTATTTGTTTTAGTTAGTTGTTTTATTTCATTGTTTTTAATTGACTTGGAAAATTTAAACTTAAAGTAATACCACTTCCACTGAGAAGGCAAATGTGGAACATTTTATGAACTGATGGACTCAGATGAAATGTTGATTGCAAATTTTCATTGATGCACATGAATATTCATTTTGTTGGATTGCTATATTGTAAAAAAAATAGAACAAGTTGTTTTTAGGAATTGGCTTGGATTATAGCCAGGTTCTAAAAACAAAAGGAGGGTATATGTAAGGATATTTGGCGTGTTACAGTACAGAGTACAGCAATACTGCACAAGTAGAAAAAATTTTTTTTGCAGCACCACCACCACAAGGGTGCGGTGCATTGCTATATGGGTTAGCAGATTAACAAGGAAAGACAGACTATTCAGTCAAAAACGATTTTAACATATAAGATGCCAATCTATTTTTACAGTTAAAAATGCACACTATTTTTCACCTGAAATGCCTATATTGCTAGAGACACATTTGAAAATTAACAGCTAACCTATTAACCATTAACCTGACTAATAAAACCTTATTTTAATATAACCCACTAATAAAATGTGTTCTCCACTGCAGAATTAGGCATACTCTGAAAACCATTTAAATGTGTGTGCAGATTTTTTCTCTTCTCTTCTCTGCCTGATTCTCCGTGTTTTTGTGCACAGTAACTGCAGGAAGGAGGAAGTCAGATTTGCAACAATTGCAAATGTATAAGCGAAGCTATTGTTGAAGAGTAGGAGGATGAGAGATGATGGATTTCATTGGGACACGTCATACAGAGGGCTGAGAGGAAAGTTTTAGTGGGCAGTATCAGGGAAAAAGACAGGCAGACATCTTTCTGCACTACTGGGGAGAAGACCTGGCTGTGGGGTCCTGACTGAATGCAGATTCCTGTGTCCTGCTGCAGTCGAGATTGGGGAGAGCTGAAAGAAAAACCTTTCCACTGGCTGAGGCATTCCTATCTGAAAAAGCTGAGAATTCCAGGCAATGACCCCGGCTTGAGAAGGCAAGCGTTCCTTTTTGATGGAGTTAATCCAAGAGAGCCACATTCACAAAGAGAACAACTAAAAAGATAAGGTAATGAGAAGTGTGGGAGCTGAGTGTGTACGGTAATATGCAGTCAGTGTAGGATTCCTGTGCGTGTCTTAATCAAATACCAATGTTGCAATTTGAATTCTTTTCTCCGCCACGCTCTTTGCAGTGTGTCATAGACAATGCTTTGACTGTACCATTTTATTTATTTCTGTAAAGAATGAGATCGTGTCTAAATGCAGCTTTTATAATACAGAAAATATTTGAAAACAGACGGGTGTTTTATTTTCTATTTACCATTACAATGCCGATGATGTGGGGAGATTTTTAAACAGTGCAATGGTCATTTTAAGACAGATGTGTGCATGTCAGAATCAGTATGAATAATTGTGAGTGACTGTAGCATAACTTGTTGGAGGTACATGAGCCAACGGGAAGAGAGACTCTCTGAACATAGCTCCCTACCGTATATAAGGTAGTGGAAATTACCACAAGACTACCACATATAGCTCTCTGTCGTAAATAAGTCAGTGAGTTCGCCCATGGTGGCACACCAACACTATCACTGGAAATGTGGTATTCCTAGAATGCAGGTCTGAGGTCTCTCTAGTGATCACACGAAAAATCTAAGCAAAGATAAGGGATTCTGGACATTGGGGCCACAAATAAAACAAGGGAATTATGCTCACCAAAACACCACCAACCACGTATACCAAATATGCAGGTCTGGGTGCTGAAATAATGCAGGTCCATTGTATTATTGTTGCACATGGCCAAATCTGAATACAAAGAGTGATTATTGCTAAGTTATTTTTCGGCGGTAATAAAATACCGTCAGGCCCCAAATCTCCACAAAATACCCTACATACCTCTAACATGAAATGTGATATCCAACTCCTTCCCCTTCCAAACCTGAGAGCCGTCCTATAGCATGAGATGTGATATCCAACTCCTTCCCATTCCAATCCTGAGACTCTTCCTATAGCATGAGATGTGATATCTCAATGCTTCTACCAAACCTGAGACCCTTCCTATAGCATGAGATGTGATATCCGACTCCTTCCCATTCCAATCCTGAGACCCTTCCTATAACATGAGATGTGATGTCTCAATGCTTCTAATACCAAACCTGAGATCCTTCCTATGCCATGAGATGTGATATCCAACTCCTTCCCATTCCAACCTGAGACCCTTCCTATAGCATGAGATGGGATATCCAACTCCTTCCCATTCCAATCCTGAGACCCTTCTGATAGCATGAGATGTTATATCTCAATGCTTCTAATACCAAACCTGAGATCCTTCCGATAACATGAGATGTGATATCTCAATTCTTCTAATACCAAACCTGAGATCCTTCCTATAACACGAGATGTGATATCCAAATATTTCCCCTTCCAAACCTGAGACCCTCCCTTTGGCATGAGATGTGATATCCAACTCCTTCCCATTCCAATCCTGAGAGCCTTCTGATAGCATGATATGTGATATCTCAATGCCTCTAATACCAAACCTGAGATCCTACCTCTAACATGAAATGTGATATCCTACTCCTTCCCCTTCCAAACCTGAGACCCTTCCTTTAGCATGAGATGTGATATCCAGCTCCTTCCCATTCCAATCATGAGACCCTTCCGATAGCAGAGATGCGATATCTCAATGCTTATACCAAACCTGAGACCCTTCCTATGGCATGAGATGTGATATCCAACTCCTTCCCATTTCAATCCTGAGACCCTTCCTATAGCATGAGATGTGATATCTCAATGCTTTTAATACCAAACCTGAGACCCTTCCTGTAGCATGAGATGTGATATCCAACTCCTTCCCATTCCAATCCTGAGAGCCTTCCTATAGCATGAGATGTGATATCCAACTCCTTCCCATTCCAATCCTGAGAGCCTTCCTATAGCATGAGATGTGATATCTCAAAGCTTCTAATACCAAACCTGAGATCCTTCCTATAACATGAGATGTGATATCCAAATCCTTCCCCTTCCAAACCTGAGACCCTCCCTTTAGCATGAGATGTGATATCTCAATGCTTCTAATACCAAACCTGATTTCCTTCCTATAACATGAGATGTGATATCAAAATCCTTCCCCTTCCAAACCTGAGACCCTCCCTTTAGCATGAGATGTGATATCCAACTCCTTCCCATTCCAATCCTGAGACCCTTCCTATAGCATGAGATGTGATGTCTCAATGCTTCTAATACCAGACCTGAGATCCTTCCTATGGCATGAGATGTGATATCCAACTCCTTCCCATTCCAATCCTGAGAGCCTTCCTATAGCATGAGATGTGATATCCAACTCCTTCCCATTCCAATCCTGAGAGCCTTCCTATAGCATGAGATGTGATATCTCAAAGCTTCTAATACCAAACCTGAGATCCTTCCTATAACATGAGATGTGATATCCAAATCCTTCCCCTTCCAAACCTGAGACCCTCCCTTTAGCATGAGATGTGATATCTCAATGCTTCTAATACCAAACCTGATTTCCTTCCTATAACATGAGATGTGATATCAAAATCCTTCCCCGTCCAAACCTGAGACCCTCCCTTTAGCATGAGATGTGATATCCAACTCCTTCCCATTCCAATCCTGAGACCCTTCTGATAGCATGAGATGTGATATCCAAATACTTCCCATTCCAATCCTGAGACCCTTCCTATAGCATGAGATGTGATATCTCAATGCTTATACCAAACCTGAGATCCTTCCTATGGCATGAGATGTGATATCCAACTCCTTCCCATTCCAACCTGAGACCCTTCCTATAGCATGAGATGGGATATCCAACTCCTTCCCATTCCAATCCTGAGACCCTTCTGATAGCATGAGATGTTATATCTCAATGCTTCTAATACCAAACCTGAGATCCTTCCGATAACATGAGATGTGATATCTCAATTCTTCTAATACCAAACCTGAGATCCTTCCTATAACACGAGATGTGATATCCAAATACTTCCCCTTCCAAACCTGAGACCCTCCCTTTGGCATGAGATGTGATATCCAACTCCTTCCCATTCCAATCCTGAGAGCCTTCTGATAGCATGAGATGTGATATCTCAATGCCTCTAATACCAAACCTGAGATCCTACCTCTAACATGAAATGTGATATCCTACTCCTTCCCCTTCCAAACCTGAGACCCTTCCTTTAGCATGAGATGTGATATCCAGCTCCTTCTCATTCCAATCCTGAGACCCTTCCTATAGCATGAGATGTGATATCTCAATGCTTTTAATACCAAACCTGAGACCCTTCCTATAGCATGAGATGGGAAATGTGATATCCAACTCCTTCCCCTTCCAAACCTGAGAGCCTTCCTATAGCATGAGATGTGATATTGAAGTATTTCCCATTTCAATCCTGAGACCCTTCCTATAACATGAGATGTGATACCCAACACCTTCCCATTCCAAACTGAGACCCTTCCTATAGCATGATATGGGATATCCAACTACTTCCAAATCCAATCCTGATACCCTTCCGTTAGCATGAGATGTATCTCAATGCTTCTAATACCAAACCTGAGATCCTTCCTATAACATGAGATGTGATATCCAAATCCTTCCCCTTCCAAACCTGAGACCCTCCCTTTAGCATGAGATGTGATATCCAACTCCTTCCCATTCCAATCCTGAGACCCTTCCTATAGCATGAGATGTGATATCTCAATGCTTATACCAAACCTGAGAACCTTCCTATAGCATGAGATGTGATATCCAACTCCTTCCCATTCCAATCCTGAGACCCTCCCTATAACATGAGATGTGATATCCAACTCCTTCCCATTCCAATCCAGAGACCCTTCTAGACCCTTCTGAGAGCATGAGATGTGATATCTCAATGCTTCTAATACCAAACCTGAGATCCTTCCGATAGCATGAGATGTGATATCTCAATTCTTCTAATACCAAACCTGAGATCCTTCCTATAACACGAGATGTGATATCCAAATCCTTCCCCTTCCAAACCTGAGACCCTCCCTTTGGCATGAGATGTGATATCCAACTCCTTCCCATTCCAATCCTGAGACCCTTCTGATAGCATGAGATGTGATATCTCAATGCCTCTAACAAACCTGAGATCCTACCTCTAACATGAAATGTGATATCCAACTCCTTCCCCTTCCAAACCTGAGAGCCTTCCTATAGCATGAGATGTGATATCGAAGTATTTCCCATTCCAAACCTGAGACCCTTCCTATAACATGAGATGTGATATCCAACTCCTTCCCATTCCAACCTGAGACCCTTCCTATAGCATGAGATGGGATATCCAACTACTTCCAAATCCAATCCTGATACCCTTTCGATAGCATGAGATGTGATATCTCAATGCCTCTAATACCAAACCTGAGATCCTTCCGATAGCATGAGATGCGATATCTCAATGCTTCTAATACCAAACCTGATTTCCTTCCTATAACATGAGATGTGATATCAAAATCCTTCCCCTTCCAAACCTGAGACCCTCCCTTTAGCATGAGATGTGATATCCAACTCCTTCCCATTCCCATCCTGAGACCCTTCTGATAGCATGAGATGTGATATCTCAATGCCTCTAATACCAAACCTGAGATCCTACCTCTAACATGAAATGTGATATCCTACTCCTTCCCTTTCCAAACGTGAGACCCTCCCTATAGCATGAGATGTGATATCCAACTACTTCCCATTCCAATCCTGAGACCCTTCCTATAGCATGAGATGTCATATCTCAATGCTTATACCAAACCTGAGACCCTTCCTATAGCATGAGATGTGATATCCAACTCCTTCCCATTCCAATCCTGAGACCCTTCCTATAACATGAGATGTGATGTCTCAATGCTTCTAATATCAGACCTGAGATCCTTCCTATGGCATGAGATGTGATATCCAACTCCTTCCCATTCCAATCCTGAGAGCCTTCCTATAGCATGAGATGTGATATCCAACTCCTTCCCATTCCAATCCTGAGAGCCTTCCTATAGCATGAGATGTGATATCTCAAAGCTTCTAATACCAAACCTGAGATCCTTCCTATAACATGAGATGTGATATCCAAATCCTTCCCCTTCCAAACCTGAGACCCTCCCTTTAGCATGAGATGTGATATCTCAATGCTTCTAATACCAAACCTTATTTCCTTCCTATAACATGAGATGTGATATCAAAATCCTTCCCCTTCCAAACCTGAGACCCTCCCTTTAGCATGAGATGTGATATCCAACTCCTTCCCATTCCAATCCTGAGACCCTTCTGATAGCATGAGATGTGATATCTCAATGCCTCTAATACCAAACCTGAGATCCTACCTCTAACATGAAATGTGATATCCTACGCCTTCCCTTTCCAAATGTGAGACCCTCCCTATAGCATGAGATGTGATATCCAAATACTTCCCATTCCAATCCTGAGACCCTTCCTATAGCATGAGATGTGATATCTCAATGCTTATACCAAACCTGAGACCCTTCCTATAGCATGAGATGTGATATCCAACTCCTTCCCATTCCAATCCTGAGACCCTTCCTATAACATGAGATGTGATGTCTCAATGCTTCTAATACCAAACCTGAGATCCTTCCTATGGCATGAGATGTGATATCCAACTCCTTCCCATTCCAACCTGAGACCCTTCGTATAGCATGAGATGGGATATCCAACTCCTTCCCATTCCAATCCTGAGACCCTTCTGATAGCATGAGATGTGATATCTCAATGCTTCTAATACCAAACCTGAGATCCTTCCTATAACATGAGATGTGATATCCAAATACTTCCCCTTCCAAACCTGAGACCCTCCCTTTGGCATGAGATGTGATATCCAACTCCTTCCCATTCCAATCCTGAGAGCCTTCTGATAGCATGAGATGTGATATCTCAATGCCTCTAATACCAAACCTGAGATCCTACCTCTAACATGAAATGTGATATCCTACTCCTTCCCTTTCCAAACGTGAGACCCTCCCTATAGCATGAGATGTGATATCCAACTCCTTCCCATTCCAATCCTGAGACCCTTCCTATAACATGAGATGTGATGTCTCAATGCTTCTAATACCAAACCTGAGATCCTTCCTATGGCATGTGATGTCATATAAAACTCCTTCCCATTCCAATCCTGAGACCCTTCCCATAGCATGAGATGTGAGATCCAACTCCTTCCCATTCCAATCCTGAGATCCTTCTGAGAGCATGAGATGTGATATCTCAATGCTTCTAATACCAAACCTGAGATCCTTCCGATAGCATGAGATGTGATATCTCAATTCTTCTAATACCAAACCTGAGATCCTTCCTATAACACGAGATGTGATATCCAAATCCTTCCCCTTCCAAACCTGAGACCCTCCCTTTGGCATGAGATGTGATATCCAACTCCTTCCCATTCCAACCCTGGGACCCTTCTGATAGCATGAGATGTGATATTTCAATGCCTCTAACAAACCTGAGATCCTACCTCTAACATGAAATGTGATATCCAACTCCTTCCCATTCCAATCCTGAGACCCTTCCTATAGCATGAGACGTGATATCTCAATGCTTCTAATACCAAACCTGAGACCCTTCCTATAGCATGATATGGGATATCCAACTCCTTCCCAATCCAATCCTGAGACCCTTCTGATAGCATGAGATGTGATATCTCAATGCTTCTACCAAACCTGAGACCCTTCCCATGGCATGAGATGTGATATCAAACTCCTTCCCATTCGAATCCTGAGACCCTTCCCATACCATGAGATGTGATATCTCAATTTTTCTCATACCAAACCTGAGGCCCTTCCTATAGCAAGAGATGTGGTATACAAATCCTTCCCATTCCAAACCTGAAACCCTTCCTATAGCATGAGATGTGATATCCGACTCCTTCCCAATCCAATCCTGAGACCCTTCCTATAGCATGAGATGAACTATCACAATGCTTGTAATACCAAATCTGAGTCCCTTCATATAGCATGAGATGTGATATCCAACTCCTTCCCATTCCAATCTGAGACCCTTCCTATAGCATGAGATGTGACATCTCAATGCTTCTAATACCAAACCTGAGACCCTTCCTATAGCCTGAGATGGCATATCCAACTCCTTCCCATTCCAATCCTGAGACACTTACGATAGCAGAGATGTGATATCTCAATGCTTATACCAAACCTGAGACCCTTCCTATAACATGAGATGTGATATCCAACTCCTTCCCCTTCCAAACCTGAGACCCTTCCTATAGCATATGTGGTATCCAACTCCTTCCCATTCTAAACATGAGACCCTTCCTATAGCAAGAATGTAATATCCAACTCCTTCCCATTCCAATCCTGAGACCATGCCTATAGCATGAGATGTGATATCTCAATGCTTCTAATACCAAACCTGAGATCCTTGCTATGACATGAGATGTGATATCCAATTCCTTCCCATTCCAAACCTGAAACCCTTCCTACAGCATGCGATGTGATATCTCAATGCTTCTAATACCAAACCTGAGACCCGTCCTATAACATGAGATGGGATATCCAACTCCTTCCCGTTCCAAACCTGAGACCCTTCCTATGGTATGAGATGTGATATCCAACTCCTTTCCATCCCAATCCTGAGACACTTCCGATAGCAGAGATGTTATATCTCAATGCTTATACCAAACCTGAGACCCTTCCTATGGCATGAGATGTGATATCCAACTCCTTCCCATTCCAATCCTGAGACCCTTCCTATAACATGAGATGTGATGTCTCAATGCTTCTAATACCAAACCTTAGATCCTTCCTATGGCATGTGATGTCATATAAAACTCCTTCCCATTCCAATCCTGAGACCCTTCCCATAGCATGAGATGTGATATCCAACTCCTTCCCATTCCAATCCTGAGATCCTTCTGAGAGCATGAGATGTGATATCTCAATGCTTCTAATACCAAACCTGAGATCCTTCCGATAGCATGAGATGTGATATCTCAATTCTTCTAATACCAAACCTGAGATCCTTCCTATAACACGAGATGTGATATCCAAATCCTTCCCCTTCCAAACCTGAGACCCTCCCTTTGGCATGAGATGTGATATCCAACTCCTTCCCATTCCAACCCTGGGACCCTTCTGATAGCATGAGATGTGATATTTCAATGCCTCTAACAAACCTGAGATCCTACCTCTAACATGAAATGTGATATCCAACTCCTTCCCATTCCAATCCTGAGACCCTTCCTATAGCATGAGACGTGATATCTCAATGCTTCTAATACCAAACCTGAGACCCTTCCTATAGCATGATATGGGATATCCAACCCCTTCCCAATCCAATCCTGAGACCCTTCTGATAGCATGAGATGTGATATCTCAATGCTTCTACCAAACCTGAGACCCTTCCCATGGCATGAGATGTGATATCAAACTCCTTCCCATTCGAATCCTGAGACCCTTCCCATACCATGAGATGTGATATCTCAATTTTTCTCATACCAAACCTGAGGCCCTTCCTATAGCAAGAGATGTGGTATACAAATCCTTCCCATTCCAAACCTGAAACCCTTCCTATAGCATGAGATGTGATATCCGACTCCTTCCCAATCCAATCCTGAGACCCTTCCTATAGCATGAGATGAAATATCACAATGCTTGTAATACCAAATCTGAGTCCCTTCATATAGCATGAGATGTGATATCCAACTCCTTCCCATTCCAATCTGAGACCCTTCCTATAGCATGAGATGTGACATCTCAATGCTTCTAATACCAAACCTGAGACCCTTCCTATAGCCTGAGATGGCATATCCAACTCCTTCCCATTCCAATCCTGAGACACTTACGATAGCAGAGATGTGATATCTCAATGCTTATACCAAACCTGAGACCCTTCCTATAACATGAGATGTGATATCCAACTCCTTCCCCTTCCAAACCTGAGACCCTTCCTATAGCATATGTGGTATCCAACTCCTTCCCATTCTAAACATGAGACCCTTCCTATAGCAAGAATGTAATATCCAACTCCTTCCCATTCCAATCCTGAGACCATGCCTATAGCATGAGATGTGATATCTCAATGCTTCTAATACCAAACCTGAGATCCTTGCTAAGACATGAGATGTGATATCCAATTCCTTCCCATTCCAAACTTGAAACCCTTCCTACAGCATGCAATGTGATATCTCAATGCTTCTAATACCAAACCTGAGACCCGTCCTATAACATGAGATGGGATATCCAACTCCTTCCCGTTCCAAACCTGAGACCCTTCCTATGGTATGAGATGTGATATCCAACTCCTTTCCATCCCAATCCTGAGACACTTCCGATAGCAGAGATGTTATATCTCAATGCTTATACCAAACCTGAGACCCTTCCTATGGCATGAGATGTGATATCCAACTCCTTCCCATTCCAATCCTGAGACCCTTCCTATAGCATGAGATGTGATATCCAACTCCTTCCCATTCCAATCCTGAGACCCTTACTATAGCATGAGATGTGATATCTCAATGCTTCTAATACCAAACCTGAGATCCTTCCTATAACATGAGATGTGATATCCAAATCCTTCCCCTTCCAAACCTGAGACCCTCCCTTTAGCATGAGATGTGATATCCAACTCCTTCCCATTCCAATCCTGAGACCCTTCCTATAGCATGAGATGTGATATCTCAATGCTTCTACCAAACCTGAGACCCTTCCTTTAGCATGAGATGTGATATCCAACTTCTTCCCATTCCAATCCTGAGACCCTTCCGATAGCATGAGATGTGATATCTCAATGCTTCTAATATCAAAACTGAGACCCTCCCTATAGCATGAGATGTGATATCTAAGTCCTTCCCATTCCAATCCTGAGACCCTTCGGATAGCAGAGATGTGATATCTCAATGCTTATACCAAACATGAGACCCTTCCTATGGCATGAGATGTGATATCCAACTCCTTCCCATTCCAATCCTGAGACCCTTCCTATAGCATGAGATGTGATATCTCAATGCTTCTATCAAACCTGAGACCCTTCCTTTAGCATGAGATGTGATATCCAACTCCTTCCCATTCCAATCCTGAGACCCTTACTATAGCATGAGATGTGATATCTCAATGCTTCTAATACCAAACCTGAGATCCTTCCTATAACACGAGATGTGATATCCAAATCCTTCCCCTTCCAAACCTGAGACCCTCCCTTTAGCATGAGATGTGATATCTCAATGCTTCTAATACCAAACCTGAGATCCTTGCTATGACATGAGATGTGATATCCAATTCCTTCCCATTCCAAACCTGAAACCCTTCCTACAGCATGCGATGTGATATCTCAATGCTTCTAATACCAAACCTGAGACCCGTCCTATAACATGAGATGGGATATCCAACTCCTTCCCGTTCCAAACCTGAGACCCTTCCTATGGTATGAGATGTGATATCCAACTCCTTTCCATCCCAATCCTGAGACACTTCCGATAGCAGAGATGTTATATCTCAATGCTTATACCAAACCTGAGACCCTTCCTATTGCATGAGATGTGATATCCAACTCCTTCCCATTCCAATCCTGAGACCCTTCCTATAGCATGAGATGCGATATCTCAATGCTTCTAATACCAAACCTGGACCCTTCCTATAGCATGAAATGTGATATCAAACTCCGTCCCATTCCAATCCTGCGTCCCTTCCTATAGCATGAGATTTGATATCTCAATGTTTCTACTACCAAACCTGAGACCCTTCCTATAACATGAGACGTGATATCCAACTCCTTCCCATTCCAATCCTGAGACTCTTCCTATAGCATGAGATGTGATATCTCAATGCTTCTACCAAACCTGAGACCCTTCTATAGCATGAGATTGATATCAAACTCCTTCCCAATCCAATCCTGAGACCCTTCCTATAGCATGAGATATGATATCCAACTCCTTCCCATTCCAATCCTGAAACCCTTCCTACACCATGAGATGTGATATCTTAATGCTTCTAATACCAAACCTGAGACCCGTCCTATAACATGAGATGTGATATCCAAATCCTTCCCCTTCCAAACCTGAGACCCTTCCTTTAGCATGAGATGTGATATCCAGCTCCTTCTCATTCCAATCCTGAGACCCTTCCGATAGCATGAGATGTGATATCTAAGTCCTTCCAATTCCAATCCTGAGACCCTTCGGATAGCAGAGATGTGATATCTCAATCCTTATACCAAACCTGAGACCCTTCCTATGGCATGAGATGTGATATCCAACTCCTTCCCATTCCAATTCTGAGACCCCTCCTATAGCATGAGATGGGATATCTCAATGCTTCTACCAAACCTGACACCCTTCCTTTAGCATGAGATGTGATATCCAACTCCTTCCCATTCCAATCCTGAGACCCTTACTATAGCATGAGATGTGATATCTCAATGCTTCTAATATCAAATCTGAGATCCTTCCTATAACATGAGATGTGATATCCAAATCCTTCCCCTTCCAAACCTGAGACCCTCCCTTTAGCATGAGATGTGATATCCAACTCCTTCCCATTCCAATCCTGAGACCCTTCTGATAGCATGAGATGTGATATCTCAATGCTTCTAATACCAAACCTGAGATCCTTCCGATAGCATGAGATGTGATATCTCAATGCTTCTAATACCAAACCTGAGATCCTTCCTATAACATGAGATGTGATATCCAAATCTTTCCCCTTCCAAACCAGAGACCCTCCCTTTAGTGTGAGATGTGATATCCAACTCCTTCCCATTCCAATCCTTAGACCCTTCTGATAGCATGAGATGTGATGTCTCAATGCCTCTAATACCAAACCTGAGATCCTACATCTAACATGAAATGTGATATCCAACTCCTTCCCCTTCCAAACCTGAGAGCCTTCCTATAACATGAGATGTGATATCGAAGTCCTTCCCATTCCAATCCTGAGACCCTTCCTATAAAATGAGATGTGATATCCAACTCCTTTCCATCCCAATCCTGAGACACTTCCGATAGCAGAGATGTTATATCTCAATGCTTATACCAAACCTGAGACCCTTCCTATTGCATGAGATGTGATATCCAACTCCTTCCCATTCCAATCCTGAGACCCTTCCTATAGCATGAGATGCGATATCTCAATGCTTCTAATACCAAACCTGGACCCTTCCTATAGCATGAAATGTGATATCAAACTCCGTCCCATTCCAATCCTGCGTCCCTTCCTATAGCATGAGATTTGATATCTCAATGTTTCTACTACCAAACCTGAGACCCTTCCTATAACATGAGACGTGATATCCAACTCCTTCCCATTCCAATCCTGAGACTCTTCCTATAGCATGAGATGTGATATCTCAATGCTTCTACCAAACCTGAGACCCTTCTATAGCATGAGATTGATATCAAACTCCTTCCCAATCCAATCCTGAGACCCTTCCTATAGCATGAGATATGATATCCAACTCCTTCCCATTCCAATCCTGAAACCCTTCCTACACCATGAGATGTGATATCTTAATGCTTCTAATACCAAACCTGAGACCCGTCCTATAACATGAGATGTGATATCCAAATCCTTCCCCTTCCAAACCTGAGACCCTTCCTTTAGCATGAGATGTGATATCCAGCTCCTTCTCATTCCAATCCTGAGACCCTTCCGATAGCATGAGATGTGATATCTAAGTCCTTCCAATTCCAATCCTGAGACCCTTCGGATAGCAGAGATGTGATATCTCAATCCTTATACCAAACCTGAGACCCTTCCTATGGCATGAGATGTGATATCCAACTCCTTCCCATTCCAATTCTGAGACCCCTCCTATAGCATGAGATGGGATATCTCAATGCTTCTACCAAACCTGACACCCTTCCTTTAGCATGAGATGTGATATCCAACTCCTTCCCATTCCAATCCTGAGACCCTTACTATAGCATGAGATGTGATATCTCAATGCTTCTAATATCAAATCTGAGATCCTTCCTATAACATGAGATGTGATATCCAAATCCTTCCCCTTCCAAACCTGAGACCCTCCCTTTAGCATGAGATGTGATATCCAACTCCTTCCCATTCCAATCCTGAGACCCTTCTGATAGCATGAGATGTGATATCTCAATGCTTCTAATACCAAACCTGAGATCCTTCCGATAGCATGAGATGTGATATCTCAATGCTTCTAATACCAAACCTGAGATCCTTCCTATAACATGAGATGTGATATCCAAATCTTTCCCCTTCCAAACCAGAGACCCTCCCTTTAGTGTGAGATGTGATATCCAACTCCTTCCCATTCCAATCCTTAGACCCTTCTGATAGCATGAGATGTGATGTCTCAATGCCTCTAATACCAAACCTGAGATCCTACATCTAACATGAAATGTGATATCCAACTCCTTCCCCTTCCAAACCTGAGAGCCTTCCTATAACATGAGATGTGATATCGAAGTCCTTCCCATTCCAATCCTGAGACCCTTCCTATAAAATGAGATGTGATATCCAACTCCTTCCCATTCCAACCTGAGACCCTTCCTATAGCATGAGATGGGATATCCAACTACTTCCAAATCCAATCCTGAGACCCTTCCTATAGCATGAGATGTGATATCCAACTCCTTCCCATTCCAATCCTCAGACACTTCCTATAGCATGAGATGTGATATCTCAATGCTTCTAATACCAAACCTGA
This sequence comes from Ambystoma mexicanum, assembly GCF_040938575.1. Classification (NCBI taxonomy): domain Eukaryota; kingdom Metazoa; phylum Chordata; class Amphibia; order Caudata; family Ambystomatidae; genus Ambystoma; species Ambystoma mexicanum. Next base: position 467,252,667 of record NC_090940.1, on the reverse strand, counting down.
GATCCTTCCTATAACATGAGATGTGATATCCAAATCCTACCCCTTCCAAACCTGAGACCCTCCCTTTAGCGTGAGATGTGATATCCAACTCCTTCCCATTCCAATCCTGAGACCCTTCTGATAGCATGAGATGTGATGTCTCAATGCCTCTAATACCAAACCTGAGATCCTACCTCTAACATGAAATGTGATATCCAACTCCTTCCCCTTCCAAACCTGAGAGCCGTCCTATAGCATGAGATGTGATATCCAACTCCTTCCCATTCCAATCCTGAGACTCTTCCTATAGCATGAGATGTGATATCTCAATGCTTCTACCAAACCTGAGACCCTTCCTATAGCATGAGATGTGATAACCGACTCCTTCCCATTCCAATCCTGAGACCCTTCCTATAACATGAGATGTGATGTCTCAATGCTTCTAATACCAAACCTGAGATCCTTCCTATGGCATGAGATGTGATATCCAACTCCTTCCCATTCCAACATGAGACCCTTCCTATAGCATGAGATGGGATATCCAACTCCTTCCCATTCCAATCCTGAGACCCTTCTGATAGCATGAGATGTTATATCTCAATGCTTCTAATACCAAACCTGAGATCCTTCCGATAACATGAGATGTGATATCTCAATTCTTCTAATACCAAACCTGAGATCCTTCCTATAACACGAGATGTGATTTCCAAATACTTCCCCTTCCAAACCTGAGACCCTCCCTTTGGCATGAGATGTGATATCCAACTCCTTCCCATTCCAATCCTGAGAGCCTTCTGATAGCATGAGATGTGATATCTCAATGCCTCTAATACCAAACCTGAGATCCTACCTCTAACATGAAATGTGATATCCTACTCCTTCCCCTTCCAAACCTGAGACCCTTCCTTTAGCATGAGATGTGATATCCAGCTCCTTCCCATTCCAATCCTGAGACCCTTCCGATAGCAGAGATGCGATATCTCAATGCTTATACCAAACCTGAGACCCTTCCTATGGCATGAGATGTGATATCCAACTCCTTCCCATTTCAATCCTGAGACCCTTCCTATAGCATGAGATGTGATATCTCAATGCTTTTAATACCAAACCTGAGACCCTTCCTATAGCATGAGATGTGATATCCAACTCCTTCCCATTCCAATCCTGAGACCCTTCCTATAGCATGAGATGTGATGTCTCAATGCTTCTAATACCAGACCTGAGATCCTTCCTATGGCATGAGATGTGATATCCAAATCCTTCCCATTCCAATCCTGAGAGGCTTCCTATAGCATGAGATGTGATATCCAACTCCTTCCCATTCCAATCCTGAGAGCCTTCCTATAGCATGAGATGTGATATCTCAAAGCTTCTAATACCAAACCTGAGATCCTTCCTATAACATGAGATGTGATATCCAAACCCTTCCCCTTCCAAACCTGAGACCCTCCCTTTAGCATGAGATGTGATATCTCAATGCTTCTAATACCAAACCTGATTTCCTTCCTATAACATGAGATGTGATATCAAAATCCTTCCCCTTCCAAACCTGAGACCCTCCCTTTATCATGAGATGTGATATCCAACTCCTTCCCATTCCAATCCTGAGACCCTTCTGATAGCATGAGATGTGATATCCAAATACTTCCCATTCCAATCCAGAGACCCTTCCTATAGCATGAGATGTGATATCCAACTCCTTCCCATTCCAATCCTGAGACCCTTCCTATAACATGAGATGTGATGTCTCAATGCTTCTAATACCAAACCTGAGATCCTTCCTATGGCATGAGATGTGATATCCAACTCCTTCCCATTCCAACCTGAGACCCTTCCTATAGCATGAGATGGGATATCCAACTCCTTCCCATTCCAATCCTGAGACCCTTCTGATAGCATGAGATGTTATATCTCAATGCTTCTAATACCAAACCTGAGATCCTTCCGATAACATGAGATGTGATATCTCAATTCTTCTAATACCAAACCTGAGATCCTTCCTATAACACGAGATGTGATATCCAACTCCTTCCCCTTCCAAACCTGAGACCCTTCCTATAGCATATGTGGTATCCAACTCCTTCCCATTCTAAACATGAGACCCTTCCTATAGCAAGAATGTAATATCCAACTCCTTCCCATTCCAATCCTGAGACCATGCCTATAGCATGAGATGTGATATCTCAATGCTTATAATACCAAACCTGAGATCCTTGCTATGACATGAGATGTGATATCCAATTCCTTCCCATTCCAAACCTAAAACCCTTCCTACAGCATGCGATGTGATATCTCAATGCTTCTAATACCAAACCTGAGACCCGTCCTATAACATGAGATGGGATATCCAACTCCTTCCCGTTCCAAACCTGAGACCCTTCCTATGGTATGAGATGTGATATCCAACTCCTTTCCATCCCAATCCTGAGACACTTCCGATAGCAGAGATGTTATATCTCAATGCTTATACCAAACCTGAGACCCTTCCTATGGCATGAGATGTGATATCCAACTCCTTCCCATTCCAATCCTGAGACCCTTCCTATAGCATGAGATGGGATATCCAACTCCTTCCCATTCCAATCCTGAGACCCTTCTGATAGCATGAGATGTGATATCTCAATGCTTCTAATACCAAACCTGAGATCCTTCCTATAACATGAGATGTGATATCCAAATACTTCCCCTTCCAAACCTGAGACCCTCCCTTTGGCATGAGATGTGATATCCAACTCCTTCCCATTCCAATCCTGAGAGCCTTCTGATAGCATGAGATGTGATATCTCAATGCCTCTAATACCAAACCTGAGATCCTACCTCTAACATGAAATGTGATATCCTACTCCTTCCCTTTCCAAACGTGAGACCCTCCCTATAGCATGAGATGTGATATCCAACTCCTTCCCATTCCAATCCTGAGACCCTTCCTATAACATGAGATGTGATGTCTCAATGCTTCTAATACCAAACCTGAGATCCTTCCTATGGCATGTGATGTCATATAAAACTCCTTCCCATTCCAATCCTGAGACCCTTCCCATAGCATGAGATGTGATATCCAACTCCTTCCCATTCCAATCCTGAGATCCTTCTGAGAGCATGAGATGTGATATCTCAATGCTTCTAATACCAAACCTGAGATCCTTCCGATAGCATGAGATGTGATATCTCAATTCTTCTAATACCAAACCTGAGACCCTCCCTTTGGCATGAGATGGGATATCCAACTCCTTCCCGTTCCAACCCTGGGACCCTTCTGATAGCATGAGATGTGATATTTCAATGCCTCTAACAAACCTGAGATCCTACCTCTAACATGAAATGTGATATCCAACTCCTTCCCATTCCAATCCTGAGACCCTTCCTATAGCATGAGACGTGATATCTCAATGCTTCTAATACCAAACCTGAGACCCTTCCTATAGCATGATATGGGATATCCAACTCCTTCCCAATCCAATCCTGAGACCCTTCTGATAGCATGAGATGTGATATCTCAATGCTTATACCAAACCTGAGACCCTTCCTATGGCATGAGATGTGATATCCAACTCCTTCCCATTCCAATCCTGAGACCCTTCCTATAGCATGAGATGGGATATCCAACTCCTTCCCATTCCAATCCTGAGACCCTTCTGATAGTATGAGATGTGATATCTCAATGCTTCTAATACCAAACCTGAGATCCTTCCTATAACATGAGATGTGATATCCAAATACTTCCCCTTCCAAACCTGAGACCCTCCCTTTGGCATGAGATGTGATATCCAACTCCTTCCCATTCCAATCCTGAGAGCCTTCTGATAGCATGAGATGTGATATCTCAATGCCTCTAATACCAAACCTGAGATCCTACCTCTAACATGAAATGTGATATCCTACTCCTTCCCTTTCCAAACGTGAGACCCTCCCTATAGCATGAGATGTGATATCCAACTCCTTCCCATTCCAATCCTGAGACCCTTCCTATAACATGAGATGTGATGTCTCAATGCTTCTAATACCAAACCTGAGATCCTTCCTATGGCATGTGATGTCATATAAAACTCCTTCCCATTCCAATCCTGAGACCCTTCCCGTAGCATGAGATGTGATATCCAACTCCTTCCCATTCCAATCCTGAGATCCTTCTGAGAGCATGAGATGTGATATCTCAATGCTTCTAATACCAAACCTGAGATCCTTCCGATAGCATGAGATGTGATATCTCAATTCTTCTAATACCAAACCTGAGACCCTCCCTTTGGCATGAGATGGGATATCCAACTCCTTCCCGTTCCAACCCTGGGACCCTTCTGATAGCATGAGATGTGATATTTCAATGCCTCCAACAAACCTGAGATCCTACCTCTAACATGAAATGTGATATCCAACTCCTTCCCATTCCAATCCTGAGACCCTTCCTATAGCATGAGACGTGATATCTCAATGCTTCTAATACCAAACCTGAGACCCTTCCTATAGCATGATATGGGATATCCAACTCCTTCCCAATCCAATCCTGAGACCCTTCTGATAGCATGAGATGTGATATCTCAATGCTTCTACCAAACCTGAGACCCTTCCCATGGCATGAGATGTGACATCAAACTCCTTCCCATTCGAATCCTGAGACCCTTCCCATACCATGAGATGTGATATCTCAATTTTTCTCATGCCAAACCTGAGGCCCTTCCTATAGCAATAGATGTGGTATACAAATCCTTCCCATTCCAAACCTGAAACCCTTCCTATAGCATGAGATGTGATATCCGACTCCTTCCCAATCCAATCCTGAGACCCTTCCTATAGCATGAGATGAAATATCACAATGCTTGTAATACCAAATCTGAGTCCCTTCATATAGCATGAGATGTGATATCCAACTCCTTCCCATTCCAATCTGAGACCCTTCCTATAGCATGAGATGTGACATCTCAATGCTTCTAATACCAAACCTGAGACCCTTCCTATAGCCTGAGATGGCATATCCAACTCCTTCCCATTCCAATCCTGAGACACTTACGATAGCAGAGATGTGATATCTCAATGCTTATACCAAACCTGAGACCCTTCCTATAACATGAGATGTGATATCCAACTCCTTCCCCTTCCAAACCTGAGACCCTTCCTATAGCATATGTGGTATCCAACTCCTTCCCATTCTAAACATGAGACCCTTCCTATAGCAAGAATGTAATATCCAACTCCTTCCCATTCCAATCCTGAGACCATGCCTATAGCATGAGATGTGATATCTCAATGCTTCTAATACCAAACCTGAGATCCTTGCTATGACATGAGATGTGATATCCAATTCCTTCCCATTCCAAACCTGAAACCCTTACTACAGCATGCGATGTGATATCTCAATGCTTCTAATACCAAACCTGAGACCCGTCCTATAACATGAGATGGGATATCCAACTCCTTCCCGTTCCAAACCTGAGACCCTTCCTATGGTATGAGATGTGATATCCAACTCCTTTCCATCCCAATCCTGAGACACTTCCGATAGCAGAGATGTTATATCTCAATGCTTATACCAAACCTGAGACCCTTCCTATGGCATGAGATGTGATATCCAACTCCTTCCCATTCCAATCCTGAGACCCTTCCTATAGCATGAGATGCGATATCTCAATGCTTCTAATACCAAACCTGGACCCTTCCTATAGCATGAAATGTGATATCAAACTCCGTCCCATTCCAATCCTGCGTCCCTTCCTATAGCATGAGATTTGATATCTCAATGTTTCTACTACCAAACCTGAGACCCTTCCTATAACATGAGACATGATATCCAACTCCTTCCCATTCCAATCCTGAGACTCTTCCTATAGCATGAGATGTGATATCTCAATGCTTCTACCAAACCTGAGACCCTTCTATAGCATGAGATTGATATCAAACTCCTTCCCAATCCAATCCTGAGACCCTTCCTATAGCATGAGATATGATATCCAACTCCTTCCCATTCCAATCCTGAAACCCTTCCTACACCATGAGATGTGATATCTTAATGCTTCTAATACCAAACCTGAGACCCTTCCTTTAGCATGAGATGTGATATCCAGCTCCTTCTCATTCCAATCCTGAGACCCTTCCGATAGCATGAGATGTGATATCCAACTCCTTCCCCTTCCAAACCTGAGACCCTTCCTATAGCATATGTGGTATCCAACTCCTTCCCATTCTAAACATGAGACCCTTCCTATAGCAAGAATGTAATATCCAACTCCTTCCCATTCCAATCCTGAGACCATGCCTATAGCATGAGATGTGATATCTCAATGCTTCTAATACCAAACCTGAGATCCTTGCTATGACATGAGATGTGATATCCAATTCCTTCCCATTCCAAACCTGAAACCCTTCCTACAGCATGCGATGTGATATCTCAATGCTTCTAATACCAAACCTGAGACCCGTCCTATAACATGAGATGGGATATCCAACTCCTTCCCGTTCCAAACCTGAGACCCTTCCTATGGTATGAGATGTGATATCCAACTCCTTTCCATCCCAATCCTGAGACACTTCCGATAGCAGAGATGTTATATCTCAATGCTTATACCAAACCTGAGACCCTTCCTATGGCATGAGATGTGATATCCAACTCCTTCCCATTCCAATCCTGAGACCCTTCCTATAACATGAGATGTGATGTCTCAATGCTTCTAATACCAAACCTTAGATCCTTCCTATGGCATGTGATGTCATATAAAACTCCTTCCCATTCCAATCCTGAGACCCTTCCCATAGCATGAGATGTGATATCCAACTCCTTCCCATTCCAATCCTGAGATCCTTCTGAGAGCATGAGATGTGATATCTCAATGCTTCTAATACCAAACCTGAGATCCTTCCGATAGCATGAGATGTGATATCTCAATTCTTCTAATACCAAACCTGAGATCCTTCCTATAACACGAGATGTGATATCCAAATCCTTCCCCTTCCAAACCTGAGACCCTCCCTTTGGCATGAGATGTGATATCCAACTCCTTCCCATTCCAACCCTGGGACCCTTCTGATAGCATGAGATGTGATATTTCAATGCCTCTAACAAACCTGAGATCCTACCTCTAACATGAAATGTGATATCCAACTCCTTCCCATTCCAATCCTGAGACCCTTCCTATAGCATGAGACGTGATATCTCAATGCTTCTAATACCAAACCTGAGACCCTTCCTATAGCATGATATGGGATATCCAACCCCTTCCCAATCCAATCCTGAGACCCTTCTGATAGCATGAGATGTGATATCTCAATGCTTCTACCAAACCTGAGACCCTTCCCATGGCATGAGATGTGATATCAAACTCCTTCCCATTCGAATCCTGAGACCCTTCCCATACCATGAGATGTGATATCTCAATTTTTCTCATACCAAACCTGAGGCCCTTCCTATAGCAAGAGATGTGGTATACAAATCCTTCCCATTCCAAACCTGAAACCCTTCCTATAGCATGAGATGTGATATCCGACTCCTTCCCAATCCAATCCTGAGACCCTTCCTATAGCATGAGATGAAATATCACAATGCTTGTAATACCAAATCTGAGTCCCTTCATATAGCATGAGATGTGATATCCAACTCCTTCCCATTCCAATCTGAGACCCTTCCTATAGCATGAGATGTGACATCTCAATGCTTCTAATACCAAACCTGAGACCCTTCCTATAGCCTGAGATGGCATATCCAACTCCTTCCCATTCCAATCCTGAGACACTTACGATAGCAGAGATGTGATATCTCAATGCTTATACCAAACCTGAGACCCTTCCTATAACATGAGATGTGATATCCAACTCCTTCCCCTTCCAAACCTGAGACCCTTCCTATAGCATATGTGGTATCCAACTCCTTCCCATTCTAAACATGAGACCCTTCCTATAGCAAGAATGTAATATCCAACTCCTTCCCATTCCAATCCTGAGACCATGCCTATAGCATGAGATGTGATATCTCAATGCTTCTAATACCAAACCTGAGATCCTTGCTAAGACATGAGATGTGATATCCAATTCCTTCCCATTCCAAACTTGAAACCCTTCCTACAGCATGCAATGTGATATCTCAATGCTTCTAATACCAAACCTGAGACCCGTCCTATAACATGAGATGGGATATCCAACTCCTTCCCGTTCCAAACCTGAGACCCTTCCTATGGTATGAGATGTGATATCCAACTCCTTTCCATCCCAATCCTGAGACACTTCCGATAGCAGAGATGTTATATCTCAATGCTTATACCAAACCTGAGACCCTTCCTATGGCATGAGATGTGATATCCAACTCCTTCCCATTCCAATCCTGAGACCCTTCCTATAGCATGAGATGTGATATCCAACTCCTTCCCATTCCAATCCTGAGACCCTTACTATAGCATGAGATGTGATATCTCAATGCTTCTAATACCAAACCTGAGATCCTTCCTATAACATGAGATGTGATATCCAAATCCTTCCCCTTCCAAACCTGAGACCCTCCCTTTAGCATGAGATGTGATATCCAACTCCTTCCCATTCCAATCCTGAGACCCTTCCTATAGCATGAGATGTGATATCTCAATGCTTCTACCAAACCTGAGACCCTTCCTTTAGCATGAGATGTGATATCCAACTTCTTCCCATTCCAATCCTGAGACCCTTCCGATAGCATGAGATGTGATATCTCAATGCTTCTAATATCAAAACTGAGACCCTCCCTATAGCATGAGATGTGATATCTAAGTCCTTCCCATTCCAATCCTGAGACCCTTCGGATAGCAGAGATGTGATATCTCAATGCTTATACCAAACATGAGACCCTTCCTATGGCATGAGATGTGATATCCAACTCCTTCCCATTCCAATCCTGAGACCCTTCCTATAGCATGAGATGTGATATCTCAATGCTTCTATCAAACCTGAGACCCTTCCTTTAGCATGAGATGTGATATCCAACTCCTTCCCATTCCAATCCTGAGACCCTTACTATAGCATGAGATGTGATATCTCAATGCTTCTAATACCAAACCTGAGATCCTTCCTATAACACGAGATGTGATATCCAAATCCTTCCCCTTCCAAACCTGAGACCCTCCCTTTAGCATGAGATGTGATATCTCAATGCTTCTAATACCAAACCTGAGATCCTTGCTATGACATGAGATGTGATATCCAATTCCTTCCCATTCCAAACCTGAAACCCTTCCTACAGCATGCGATGTGATATCTCAATGCTTCTAATACCAAACCTGAGACCCGTCCTATAACATGAGATGGGATATCCAACTCCTTCCCGTTCCAAACCTGAGACCCTTCCTATGGTATGAGATGTGATATCCAACTCCTTTCCATCCCAATCCTGAGACACTTCCGATAGCAGAGATGTTATATCTCAATGCTTATACCAAACCTGAGACCCTTCCTATTGCATGAGATGTGATATCCAACTCCTTCCCATTCCAATCCTGAGACCCTTCCTATAGCATGAGATGCGATATCTCAATGCTTCTAATACCAAACCTGGACCCTTCCTATAGCATGAAATGTGATATCAAACTCCGTCCCATTCCAATCCTGCGTCCCTTCCTATAGCATGAGATTTGATATCTCAATGTTTCTACTACCAAACCTGAGACCCTTCCTATAACATGAGACGTGATATCCAACTCCTTCCCATTCCAATCCTGAGACTCTTCCTATAGCATGAGATGTGATATCTCAATGCTTCTACCAAACCTGAGACCCTTCTATAGCATGAGATTGATATCAAACTCCTTCCCAATCCAATCCTGAGACCCTTCCTATAGCATGAGATATGATATCCAACTCCTTCCCATTCCAATCCTGAAACCCTTCCTACACCATGAGATGTGATATCTTAATGCTTCTAATACCAAACCTGAGACCCGTCCTATAACATGAGATGTGATATCCAAATCCTTCCCCTTCCAAACCTGAGACCCTTCCTTTAGCATGAGATGTGATATCCAGCTCCTTCTCATTCCAATCCTGAGACCCTTCCGATAGCATGAGATGTGATATCTAAGTCCTTCCAATTCCAATCCTGAGACCCTTCGGATAGCAGAGATGTGATATCTCAATCCTTATACCAAACCTGAGACCCTTCCTATGGCATGAGATGTGATATCCAACTCCTTCCCATTCCAATTCTGAGACCCCTCCTATAGCATGAGATGGGATATCTCAATGCTTCTACCAAACCTGACACCCTTCCTTTAGCATGAGATGTGATATCCAACTCCTTCCCATTCCAATCCTGAGACCCTTACTATAGCATGAGATGTGATATCTCAATGCTTCTAATATCAAATCTGAGATCCTTCCTATAACATGAGATGTGATATCCAAATCCTTCCCCTTCCAAACCTGAGACCCTCCCTTTAGCATGAGATGTGATATCCAACTCCTTCCCATTCCAATCCTGAGACCCTTCTGATAGCATGAGATGTGATATCTCAATGCTTCTAATACCAAACCTGAGATCCTTCCGATAGCATGAGATGTGATATCTCAATGCTTCTAATACCAAACCTGAGATCCTTCCTATAACATGAGATGTGATATCCAAATCTTTCCCCTTCCAAACCAGAGACCCTCCCTTTAGTGTGAGATGTGATATCCAACTCCTTCCCATTCCAATCCTTAGACCCTTCTGATAGCATGAGATGTGATGTCTCAATGCCTCTAATACCAAACCTGAGATCCTACATCTAACATGAAATGTGATATCCAACTCCTTCCCCTTCCAAACCTGAGAGCCTTCCTATAACATGAGATGTGATATCGAAGTCCTTCCCATTCCAATCCTGAGACCCTTCCTATAAAATGAGATGTGATATCCAACTCCTTTCCATCCCAATCCTGAGACACTTCCGATAGCAGAGATGTTATATCTCAATGCTTATACCAAACCTGAGACCCTTCCTATTGCATGAGATGTGATATCCAACTCCTTCCCATTCCAATCCTGAGACCCTTCCTATAGCATGAGATGCGATATCTCAATGCTTCTAATACCAAACCTGGACCCTTCCTATAGCATGAAATGTGATATCAAACTCCGTCCCATTCCAATCCTGCGTCCCTTCCTATAGCATGAGATTTGATATCTCAATGTTTCTACTACCAAACCTGAGACCCTTCCTATAACATGAGACGTGATATCCAACTCCTTCCCATTCCAATCCTGAGACTCTTCCTATAGCATGAGATGTGATATCTCAATGCTTCTACCAAACCTGAGACCCTTCTATAGCATGAGATTGATATCAAACTCCTTCCCAATCCAATCCTGAGACCCTTCCTATAGCATGAGATATGATATCCAACTCCTTCCCATTCCAATCCTGAAACCCTTCCTACACCATGAGATGTGATATCTTAATGCTTCTAATACCAAACCTGAGACCCGTCCTATAACATGAGATGTGATATCCAAATCCTTCCCCTTCCAAACCTGAGACCCTTCCTTTAGCATGAGATGTGATATCCAGCTCCTTCTCATTCCAATCCTGAGACCCTTCCGATAGCATGAGATGTGATATCTAAGTCCTTCCAATTCCAATCCTGAGACCCTTCGGATAGCAGAGATGTGATATCTCAATCCTTATACCAAACCTGAGACCCTTCCTATGGCATGAGATGTGATATCCAACTCCTTCCCATTCCAATTCTGAGACCCCTCCTATAGCATGAGATGGGATATCTCAATGCTTCTACCAAACCTGACACCCTTCCTTTAGCATGAGATGTGATATCCAACTCCTTCCCATTCCAATCCTGAGACCCTTACTATAGCATGAGATGTGATATCTCAATGCTTCTAATATCAAATCTGAGATCCTTCCTATAACATGAGATGTGATATCCAAATCCTTCCCCTTCCAAACCTGAGACCCTCCCTTTAGCATGAGATGTGATATCCAACTCCTTCCCATTCCAATCCTGAGACCCTTCTGATAGCATGAGATGTGATATCTCAATGCTTCTAATACCAAACCTGAGATCCTTCCGATAGCATGAGATGTGATATCTCAATGCTTCTAATACCAAACCTGAGATCCTTCCTATAACATGAGATGTGATATCCAAATCTTTCCCCTTCCAAACCAGAGACCCTCCCTTTAGTGTGAGATGTGATATCCAACTCCTTCCCATTCCAATCCTTAGACCCTTCTGATAGCATGAGATGTGATGTCTCAATGCCTCTAATACCAAACCTGAGATCCTACATCTAACATGAAATGTGATATCCAACTCCTTCCCCTTCCAAACCTGAGAGCCTTCCTATAACATGAGATGTGATATCGAAGTCCTTCCCATTCCAATCCTGAGACCCTTCCTATAAAATGAGATGTGATATCCAACTCCTTCCCATTCCAACCTGAGACCCTTCCTATAGCATGAGATGGGATATCCAACTACTTCCAAATCCAATCCTGAGACCCTTCCTATAGCATGAGATGTGATATCCAACTCCTTCCCATTCCAATCCTCAGACACTTCCTATAGCATGAGATGTGATATCTCAATGCTTCTAATACCAAACCTGAGATCCTTCCTATAACATGAGATGTGATATCCAAATCCTACCCCTTCCAAACCTGAGACCCTCCCTTTAGCGTGAGATGTGATATCCAACTCCTTCCCATTCCAATCCTGAGACCCTTCTGATAGCATGAGATGTGATGTCTCAATGCCTCTAATACCAAACCTGAGATCCTACCTCTAACATGAAATGTGATATCCAACTCCTTCCCCTTCCAAACCTGAGAGCCGTCCTATAGCATGAGATGTGATATCCAACTCCTTCCCATTCCAATCCTGAGACTCTTCCTATAGCATGAGATGTGATATCTCAATGCTTCTACCAAACCTGAGACCCTTCCTATAGCATGAGATGTGATAACCGACTCCTTCCCATTCCAATCCTGAGACCCTTCCTATAACATGAGATGTGATGTCTCAATGCTTCTAATACCAAACCTGAGATCCTTCCTATGGCATGAGATGTGATATCCAACTCCTTCCCATTCCAACATGAGACCCTTCCTATAGCATGAGATGGGATATCCAACTCCTTCCCATTCCAATCCTGAGACCCTTCTGATAGCATGAGATGTTATATCTCAATGCTTCTAATACCAAACCTGAGATCCTTCCGATAACATGAGATGTGATATCTCAATTCTTCTAATACCAAACCTGAGATCCTTCCTATAACACGAGATGTGATTTCCAAATACTTCCCCTTCCAAACCTGAGACCCTCCCTTTGGCATGAGATGTGATATCCAACTCCTTCCCATTCCAATCCTGAGAGCCTTCTGATAGCATGAGATGTGATATCTCAATGCCTCTAATACCAAACCTGAGATCCTACCTCTAACATGAAATGTGATATCCTACTCCTTCCCCTTCCAAACCTGAGACCCTTCCTTTAGCATGAGATGTGATATCCAGCTCCTTCCCATTCCAATCCTGAGACCCTTCCGATAGCAGAGATGCGATATCTCAATGCTTATACCAAACCTGAGACCCTTCCTATGGCATGAGATGTGATATCCAACTCCTTCCCATTTCAATCCTGAGACCCTTCCTATAGCATGAGATGTGATATCTCAATGCTTTTAATACCAAACCTGAGACCCTTCCTATAGCATGAGATGTGATATCCAACTCCTTCCCATTCCAATCCTGAGACCCTTCCTATAGCATGAGATGTGATGTCTCAATGCTTCTAATACCAGACCTGAGATCCTTCCTATGGCATGAGATGTGATATCCAAATCCTTCCCATTCCAATCCTGAGAGGCTTCCTATAGCATGAGATGTGATATCCAACTCCTTCCCATTCCAATCCTGAGAGCCTTCCTATAGCATGAGATGTGATATCTCAAAGCTTCTAATACCAAACCTGAGATCCTTCCTATAACATGAGATGTGATATCCAAACCCTTCCCCTTCCAAACCTGAGACCCTCCCTTTAGCATGAGATGTGATATCTCAATGCTTCTAATACCAAACCTGATTTCCTTCCTATAACATGAGATGTGATATCAAAATCCTTCCCCTTCCAAACCTGAGACCCTCCCTTTATCATGAGATGTGATATCCAACTCCTTCCCATTCCAATCCTGAGACCCTTCTGATAGCATGAGATGTGATATCCAAATACTTCCCATTCCAATCCAGAGACCCTTCCTATAGCATGAGATGTGATATCCAACTCCTTCCCATTCCAATCCTGAGACCCTTCCTATAACATGAGATGTGATGTCTCAATGCTTCTAATACCAAACCTGAGATCCTTCCTATGGCATGAGATGTGATATCCAACTCCTTCCCATTCCAACCTGAGACCCTTCCTATAGCATGAGATGGGATATCCAACTCCTTCCCATTCCAATCCTGAGACCCTTCTGATAGCATGAGATGTTATATCTCAATGCTTCTAATACCAAACCTGAGATCCTTCCGATAACATGAGATGTGATATCTCAATTCTTCTAATACCAAACCTGAGATCCTTCCTATAACACGAGATGTGATATCCAACTCCTTCCCCTTCCAAACCTGAGACCCTTCCTATAGCATATGTGGTATCCAACTCCTTCCCATTCTAAACATGAGACCCTTCCTATAGCAAGAATGTAATATCCAACTCCTTCCCATTCCAATCCTGAGACCATGCCTATAGCATGAGATGTGATATCTCAATGCTTATAATACCAAACCTGAGATCCTTGCTATGACATGAGATGTGATATCCAATTCCTTCCCATTCCAAACCTAAAACCCTTCCTACAGCATGCGATGTGATATCTCAATGCTTCTAATACCAAACCTGAGACCCGTCCTATAACATGAGATGGGATATCCAACTCCTTCCCGTTCCAAACCTGAGACCCTTCCTATGGTATGAGATGTGATATCCAACTCCTTTCCATCCCAATCCTGAGACACTTCCGATAGCAGAGATGTTATATCTCAATGCTTATACCAAACCTGAGACCCTTCCTATGGCATGAGATGTGATATCCAACTCCTTCCCATTCCAATCCTGAGACCCTTCCTATAGCATGAGATGGGATATCCAACTCCTTCCCATTCCAATCCTGAGACCCTTCTGATAGCATGAGATGTGATATCTCAATGCTTCTAATACCAAACCTGAGATCCTTCCTATAACATGAGATGTGATATCCAAATACTTCCCCTTCCAAACCTGAGACCCTCCCTTTGGCATGAGATGTGATATCCAACTCCTTCCCATTCCAATCCTGAGAGCCTTCTGATAGCATGAGATGTGATATCTCAATGCCTCTAATACCAAACCTGAGATCCTACCTCTAACATGAAATGTGATATCCTACTCCTTCCCTTTCCAAACGTGAGACCCTCCCTATAGCATGAGATGTGATATCCAACTCCTTCCCATTCCAATCCTGAGACCCTTCCTATAACATGAGATGTGATGTCTCAATGCTTCTAATACCAAACCTGAGATCCTTCCTATGGCATGTGATGTCATATAAAACTCCTTCCCATTCCAATCCTGAGACCCTTCCCATAGCATGAGATGTGATATCCAACTCCTTCCCATTCCAATCCTGAGATCCTTCTGAGAGCATGAGATGTGATATCTCAATGCTTCTAATACCAAACCTGAGATCCTTCCGATAGCATGAGATGTGATATCTCAATTCTTCTAATACCAAACCTGAGACCCTCCCTTTGGCATGAGATGGGATATCCAACTCCTTCCCGTTCCAACCCTGGGACCCTTCTGATAGCATGAGATGTGATATTTCAATGCCTCTAACAAACCTGAGATCCTACCTCTAACATGAAATGTGATATCCAACTCCTTCCCATTCCAATCCTGAGACCCTTCCTATAGCATGAGACGTGATATCTCAATGCTTCTAATACCAAACCTGAGACCCTTCCTATAGCATGATATGGGATATCCAACTCCTTCCCAATCCAATCCTGAGACCCTTCTGATAGCATGAGATGTGATATCTCAATGCTTATACCAAACCTGAGACCCTTCCTATGGCATGAGATGTGATATCCAACTCCTTCCCATTCCAATCCTGAGACCCTTCCTATAGCATGAGATGGGATATCCAACTCCTTCCCATTCCAATCCTGAGACCCTTCTGATAGTATGAGATGTGATATCTCAATGCTTCTAATACCAAACCTGAGATCCTTCCTATAACATGAGATGTGATATCCAAATACTTCCCCTTCCAAACCTGAGACCCTCCCTTTGGCATGAGATGTGATATCCAACTCCTTCCCATTCCAATCCTGAGAGCCTTCTGATAGCATGAGATGTGATATCTCAATGCCTCTAATACCAAACCTGAGATCCTACCTCTAACATGAAATGTGATATCCTACTCCTTCCCTTTCCAAACGTGAGACCCTCCCTATAGCATGAGATGTGATATCCAACTCCTTCCCATTCCAATCCTGAGACCCTTCCTATAACATGAGATGTGATGTCTCAATGCTTCTAATACCAAACCTGAGATCCTTCCTATGGCATGTGATGTCATATAAAACTCCTTCCCATTCCAATCCTGAGACCCTTCCCGTAGCATGAGATGTGATATCCAACTCCTTCCCATTCCAATCCTGAGATCCTTCTGAGAGCATGAGATGTGATATCTCAATGCTTCTAATACCAAACCTGAGATCCTTCCGATAGCATGAGATGTGATATCTCAATTCTTCTAATACCAAACCTGAGACCCTCCCTTTGGCATGAGATGGGATATCCAACTCCTTCCCGTTCCAACCCTGGGACCCTTCTGATAGCATGAGATGTGATATTTCAATGCCTCCAACAAACCTGAGATCCTACCTCTAACATGAAATGTGATATCCAACTCCTTCCCATTCCAATCCTGAGACCCTTCCTATAGCATGAGACGTGATATCTCAATGCTTCTAATACCAAACCTGAGACCCTTCCTATAGCATGATATGGGATATCCAACTCCTTCCCAATCCAATCCTGAGACCCTTCTGATAGCATGAGATGTGATATCTCAATGCTTCTACCAAACCTGAGACCCTTCCCATGGCATGAGATGTGACATCAAACTCCTTCCCATTCGAATCCTGAGACCCTTCCCATACCATGAGATGTGATATCTCAATTTTTCTCATGCCAAACCTGAGGCCCTTCCTATAGCAATAGATGTGGTATACAAATCCTTCCCATTCCAAACCTGAAACCCTTCCTATAGCATGAGATGTGATATCCGACTCCTTCCCAATCCAATCCTGAGACCCTTCCTATAGCATGAGATGAAATATCACAATGCTTGTAATACCAAATCTGAGTCCCTTCATATAGCATGAGATGTGATATCCAACTCCTTCCCATTCCAATCTGAGACCCTTCCTATAGCATGAGATGTGACATCTCAATGCTTCTAATACCAAACCTGAGACCCTTCCTATAGCCTGAGATGGCATATCCAACTCCTTCCCATTCCAATCCTGAGACACTTACGATAGCAGAGATGTGATATCTCAATGCTTATACCAAACCTGAGACCCTTCCTATAACATGAGATGTGATATCCAACTCCTTCCCCTTCCAAACCTGAGACCCTTCCTATAGCATATGTGGTATCCAACTCCTTCCCATTCTAAACATGAGACCCTTCCTATAGCAAGAATGTAATATCCAACTCCTTCCCATTCCAATCCTGAGACCATGCCTATAGCATGAGATGTGATATCTCAATGCTTCTAATACCAAACCTGAGATCCTTGCTATGACATGAGATGTGATATCCAATTCCTTCCCATTCCAAACCTGAAACCCTTACTACAGCATGCGATGTGATATCTCAATGCTTCTAATACCAAACCTGAGACCCGTCCTATAACATGAGATGGGATATCCAACTCCTTCCCGTTCCAAACCTGAGACCCTTCCTATGGTATGAGATGTGATATCCAACTCCTTTCCATCCCAATCCTGAGACACTTCCGATAGCAGAGATGTTATATCTCAATGCTTATACCAAACCTGAGACCCTTCCTATGGCATGAGATGTGATATCCAACTCCTTCCCATTCCAATCCTGAGACCCTTCCTATAGCATGAGATGCGATATCTCAATGCTTCTAATACCAAACCTGGACCCTTCCTATAGCATGAAATGTGATATCAAACTCCGTCCCATTCCAATCCTGCGTCCCTTCCTATAGCATGAGATTTGATATCTCAATGTTTCTACTACCAAACCTGAGACCCTTCCTATAACATGAGACATGATATCCAACTCCTTCCCATTCCAATCCTGAGACTCTTCCTATAGCATGAGATGTGATATCTCAATGCTTCTACCAAACCTGAGACCCTTCTATAGCATGAGATTGATATCAAACTCCTTCCCAATCCAATCCTGAGACCCTTCCTATAGCATGAGATATGATATCCAACTCCTTCCCATTCCAATCCTGAAACCCTTCCTACACCATGAGATGTGATATCTTAATGCTTCTAATACCAAACCTGAGACCCTTCCTTTAGCATGAGATGTGATATCCAGCTCCTTCTCATTCCAATCCTGAGACCCTTCCGATAGCATGAGATGTGATATCTAAGTCCTTCCCATTCCAATCCTGAGACCCTTCGGATAGCAGAGATGTGATATCTCAATCCTTATACCAAACCTGAGACCCTTCCTATGGCATGAGATGTGATATCCAACTCCTTCCCATTCCAATCCTGAGACCCCTCCTATAGCATGAGATGGGATATCTCAATGCTTCTACCAAACCTGACACCCTTCCTTTAGCATGAGATGTGATATCCAACTCCTTCCCATTCCAATCCTGAGACCCTTACTATAGCATGAGATGTGATATCTCAATGCTTCTAATACCAAACCTGAGATCCTTCCTATAACATGAGATGTGATATCCAAATCCTTCCCCTTCCAAACCTGAGACCCTCCCTTTAGCATGAGATGTGATATCCAACTCCTTCCCATTCCAATCCTGAGACCCTTCCTATAGCATGAGATGTGATATCTCAATGCTTCTACCAAACCTGAGACCCTTCCTTTAGCATGAGATGTGATATCCAACTCCTTCCCATTCCAATCCTGAGACCCTTCCGATAGCATGAGATGTGATATCTCAATGCTTCTAATATCAAAACTGAGACCCTCCCTATAGCATGAGATGTGATATCTAAGTCCTTCCCATTCCAATCCTGAGACCCTTCGGATAGCAGAGATGTGATATCTCAATGCTTATACCAAACATGAGACCCTTCCTATGGCATGAGATGTGATATCCAACTCCTTCCCATTCCAATCCTGAGACCCTTCCTATAGCATGAGATGTGATATCTCAATGCTTCTATCAAACCTGAGACCCTTCCTTTAGCATGAGATGTGATATCCAACTCCTTCCCATTCCAATCCTGAGACCCTTACCATAGCATGAGATGTGATATCTCAATGCTTCTAATACCAAACCTGAGATCCTTCCTATAACACGAGATGTGATATCCAAATCCTTCCCCTTCCAAACCTGAGACCCTCCCTTTAGCATGAGATGTGATATCCAACTCCTTCCCATTCCAATCCTGAGACCCTTCTGATAGCATGAGATGTGATATCTCAATGCTTCTAATACCAAACCTGAGATCCTTCCGATAGCATGAGATGTGATATCTCAATGCTTCTAATACCAAACCTGAGATCCTTCCTATAACATGAGATGTGATATCCAAATCTTTCCCCTTCCAAACCAGAGACCCTCCCTTTAGTGTGAGATGTGATATCCAACTCCTTCCCATTCCAATCCTTAGACCCTTCTGATAGCATGAGATGTGATGTCTCAATGCCTCTAATACCAAACCTGAGATCCTACATCTAACATGAAATGTGATATCCAACTCCTTCCCCTTCCAAACCTGAGAGCCTTCCTATAACATGAGATGTGATATCGAAGTCCTTCCCATTCCAATCCTGAGACCCTTCCTATAACATGAGATGTGATATCCAACTCCTTCCCATTCCAACCTGAGACCCTTCCTATAGCATGAGATGGGATATCCAACTACTTCCAAATCCAATCCTGAGACCCTTCCTATAGCATGAGATGTGATATCCAACTCCTTCCCATTCCAATCCTCAGACACTTCCTATAGCATGAGATGTGATATCTCAATGCTTCTAATAGCAAACCTGAGATCCTTCCTATAACATGAGATGTGATATCCAAATCCTACCCCTTCCAAGCCTGAGACCCTCCCTTTAGCGTGAGATGTGATATCCAACTCCTTCCCATTCCAATCCTGAGACCCTTCTGATAGCATGAGATGTGATGTCTCAATGCCTCTAATACCAAACCTGAGATCCTACCTCTAACATGAAATGTGATATCCAACTCCTTCCCCTTCCAAACCTGAGAGCCGTCCTATAGCATGAGATGTGATATCCAACTCCTTCCCATTCCAATCCTGAGACTCTTCCTATAGCATGAGATGTGATATCTCAATGCTTCTACCAAACCTGAGACCCTTCCTATAGCATGAGATGTGATAACCGACTCCTTCCCATTCCAATCCTGAGACCCTTCCTATAACATGAGATGTGATGTCTCAATGCTTCTAATACCAAACCTGAGATCCTTCCTATGGCATGAGATGTGATATCCATCTCCTTCCCATTCCAACCTGAGACCCTTCCTATAGCATGAGATGGGATATCCAACTCCTTCCCATTCCAATCCTGAGAGCCTTCTGATAGCATGAGATGTGATATCTCAATGCCTCTAATACCAAACCTGAGATCCTACCTCTAACATGAAATGTGATATCCTACTCCTTCCCCTTCCAAACCTGAGACCCTTCCTTTAGCATGAGATGTGATATCCAGCTCCTTCCCATTCAAATCCTGAGACCCTTCCGATAGCAGAGATGCGATATCTCAATGCTTATACCAAACCTGAGACCCTTCCTATGGCATGAGATGTGATATCCAACTCCTTCCCATTTCAATCCTGAGACCCTTCCTATAGCATGAGATGTGATATCTCAATGCTTTTAATACCAAACCTGAGACCCTTCCTATAGCATGAGATGTGATATCCAACTCCTTCCCATTCCAATCCTGAGACCCTTCCTATAGCATGAGATGTGATGTCTCAATGCTTCTAATACCAGACCTGAGATCCTTCCTATGGCATGAGATGTGATATCCAACTCCTTCCCATTCCAATCCTGAGAGGCTTCCTATAGCATGAGATGTGATATCCAACTCCTTCCCATTCCAATCCTGAGAGCCTTCCTATAGCATGAGATGTGATATCTCAAAGCTTCTAATACCAAACCTGAGATCCTTCCTATAACATGAGATGTGATATCCAAACCCTTCCCCTTCCAAACCTGAGACCCTCCCTTTAGCATGAGATGTGATATCTCAATGCTTCTAATACCAAACCTGATTTCCTTCCTATAACATGAGATGTGATATCAAAATCCTTCCCCTTCCAAACCTGAGACCCTCCCTTTATCATGAGATGTGATATCCAACTCCTTCCCATTCCAATCCTGAGACCCTTCTGATAGCATGAGATGTGATATCCAAATACTTCCCATTCCAATCCTGAGACCCTTCCTATAGCATGAGATGTGATATCTCAATGCTTATACCAAACCTGAGACCCTTCCTATAGCATGAGATGTGATATCCAACTCCTTCCCATTCCAATCCTGAGACCCTTCCTATAACATGAGATGTGATGTCTCAATGCTTCTAATACCAAACCTGAGATCCTTCCTATGGCATGAGATGTGATATCCAACTCCTTCCCATTCCAACCTGAGACCCTTCCTATAGCATGAGATGGGATATCCAACTCCTTCCCATTCCAATCCTGAGACCCTTCTGATAGCATGAGATGTTATATCTCAATGCTTCTAATACCAAACCTGAGATCCTTCCGATAACATGAGATGTGATATCTCAATTCTTCTAATACCAAACCTGAGATCCTTCCTATAACACGAGATGTGATATCCAAATACTTCCCCTTCCAAACCTGAGACCCTCCCTTTGGCATGAGATGTGATATCCAACTCCTTCCCATTCCAATCCTGAGAGCCTTCTGATAGCATGAGATGTGATATCTCAATGCCTCTAATACCAAACCTGAGATCCTACCTCTAACATGAAATGTGCTATCCTACTCCTTCCCCTTCCAAACCTGAGACCCTTCCTTTAGCATGAGATGTGATATCCAGCTCCTTCCCATTCCAATCCTGAGACCCTTCCTATAGCATGAGATGTGATATCTCAATGCTTTTAATACCAAACCTGAGACCCTTCCTATAGCATGAGATGGGAAATGTGATATCCAACTCCTTCCCCTTCCAAACCTGAGAGCCTTCCTATAGCATGAGATGTGATATTGAAGTATTTCCCATTTCAATCCTGAGACCCTTCCTATAACATGAGATGTGATACCCAACACCTTCCCATTCCAACCTGAGACCCTTCCTATAGCATGATATGGGATATCCAACTACTTCCAAATCCAATCCTGATACCCTTCCGTTAGCATGAGATGTATCTCAATGCTTCTAATACCAAACCTGAGATCCTTCCTATAACATGAGATGTGATATCCAAATCCTTCCCCTTCCAAACCTGAGACCCTCCCTTTAGCATGAGATGTGATATCCAACTCCTTCCCATTCCAATCCTGAGACCCTTCCTATAGCATGAGATGTGATATCTCAATGCTTATACCAAACCTGAGAACCTTCCTATAGCATGAGATGTGATATCCAACTCCTTCCCATTCCAATCCTGAGACCCTTCCTATAACATGAGATGTGATATCCAACTCCTTCCCATTCCAATCCTGAGACCCTTCTGAGAGCATGAGATGTGATATCTCAATGCTTCTAATACCAAACCTGAGATCCTTCCGATAGCATGAGATGTGATATCTCAATTCTTCTAATACCAAACCTGAGATCCTTCCTATAACACGAGATGTGATATCCAAATCCTTCCCCTTCCAAACCTGAGACCCTCCCTTTGGCATGAGATGTGATATCCAACTCCTTCCCATTCCAATCCTGAGACCCTTCTGATAGCATGAGATGTGATATCTCAATGCCTCTAACAAACCTGAGATCCTACCTCTAACATGAAATGTGATATCCAACTCCTTCCCCTTCCAAACCTGAGAGCCTTCCTATAGCATGAGATGTGATGTCGAAGTATTTCCCATTCCAATCCTGAGACCCTTCCTATAACATGAGATGTGATATCCAACTCCTTCCCATTCCAACCTGAGACCCTTCCTATAGCATGAGATGGGATATCCAACTACTTCCAAATCCAATCCTGATACCCTTTCGATAGCATGAGATGTGATATCTCAATGCCTCTAATACCAAACCTGAGATCCTTCCGATACCATGAGATGCGATATCTCAATGCTTCTAATACCAAACCTGATTTCCTTCCTATAACATGAGATGTGATATCAAAATCCTTCCCCTTCCAAACCTGAGACCCTCCCTTTAGCATGAGATGTGATATCCAACTCCTTCCCATTCCCATCCTGAGACCCTTCTGATAGCATGAGATGTGATATCTCAATGCCTCTAATACCAAACCTGAGATCCTACCTCTAACATGAAATGTGATATCCTACTCCTTCCCTTTCCAAACGTGAGACCCTCCCTATAGCATGAGATGTGATATCCAACTACTTCCCATTCCAATCCTGAGACCCTTCCTATAGCATGAGATGTGATATCTCAATGCTTATACCAAACCTGAGACCCTTCCTATAGCATGAGATGTGATATCCAACTCCTTCCCATTCCAATCCTGAGACCCTTCCTATAACATGAGATGTGATGTCTCAATGCTTCTAATATCAGACCTGAGATCCTTCCTATGGCATGAGATGTGATATCCAACTCGTTCCCATTCCAATCCTGAGAGCCTTCCTATAGCATGAGATGTGATATCCAACTCCTTCCCATTCCAATCCTGAGAGCCTTCCTCTAGCATGAGATGTGATATCTCAAAGCTTCTAATACCAAACCTGAGATCCTTCCTATAACATGAGATGTGATATCCAAATCCTTCCCCTTCCAAACCTGAGACCCTCCCTTTAGCATGAGATGTGATATCTCAATGCTTCTAATACCAAACCTTATTTCCTTCCTATAACATGAGATGTGATATCAAAATCCTTCCCCTTCCAAACCTGAGACCCTCCCTTTAGCATGAGATGTGATATCCAACTCCTTCCCATTCCAATCCTGAGACCCTTCTGATAGCATGAGATGTGATATCTCAATGCCTCTAATACCAAACCTGAGATCCTACCTCTAACATGAAATGTGATATCCTACGCCTTCCCTTTCCAAATGTGAGACCCTCCCTATAGCATGAGATATGATATCCAAATACTTCCCATTCCAATCCTGAGACCCTTCCTATAGCATGAGATGTGATATCCAACTCCTTCCCATTCCAATCCTGAGACCCTTCCTATAACATGAGATGTGATGTCTCAATGCTTCTAATACCAAACCTGAGATCCTTCCTATGGCATGAGATGTGATATCCAACTCCTTCCCATTCCAACCTGAGACCCTTCGTATAGCATGAGATGGGATATCCAACTCCTTCCCATTCCAATCCTGAGACCCTTCTGATAGCATGAGATGTGATATCTCAATGCTTCTAATACCAAACCTGAGATCCTTCCTATAACATGAGATGTGATATCCAAATACTTCCCCTTCCAAACCTGAGACCCTCCCTTTGGCATGAGATGTGATATCCAACTCCTTCCCATTCCAATCCTGAGAGCCTTCTGATAGCATGAGATGTGATATCTCAATGCCTCTAATACCAAACCTGAGATCCTACCTCTAACATGAAATGTGATATCCTACTCCTTCCCTTTCCAAACGTGAGACCCTCCCTATAGCATGAGATGTGATATCCAACTCCTTCCCATTCCAATCCTGAGACCCTTCCTATAACATGAGATGTGATGTCTCAATGCTTCTAATACCAAACCTGAGATCCTTCCTATGGCATGTGATGTCATATAAAACTCCTTCCCATTCCAATCCTGAGACCCTTCCTATAGCATGAGATGTGATATCCAACTCCTTCCCATTCCAATCCTGAGATCCTTCTGAGAGCATGAGATGTGATATCTCAATGCTTCTAATACCAAACCTGAGATCCTTCCGATAGCATGAGATGTGATATCTCAATTCTTCTAATACCAAACCTGAGATCCTTCCTATAACACGAGATGTGATATCCAAATCCTTCCCCTTCCAAACCTGAGACCCTCCCTTTGGCATGAGATGTGATATCCAACTCCTTCCCATTCCAATCCTGAGACCCTTCCTATAACATGAGATGTGATGTCTCAATGCTTCTAATACCAAACCTGAGATCCTTCCTATGGCATGTGATGTCATATAAAACTCCTTCCCATTCCAATCCTGAGACCCTTCCCATAGCATGAGATGTGATATCCAACTCCTTCCCATTCCAATCCTGAGATCCTTCTGAGAGCATGAGATGTGATATCTCAATGCTTCTAATACCAAACCTGAGATCCTTCCGATAGCATGAGATGTGATATCTCAATTCTTCTAATACCAAACCTGAGATCCTTCCTATAACACGAGATGTGATATCCAAATCCTTCCCCTTCCAAACCTGAGACCCTCCCTTTGGCATGAGATGTGATATCCAACTCCTTCCCATTCCAATCCTGAGAGCCTTCTGATAGCATGAGATGTGATATCTCAATGCCTCTAATACCAAACCTGAGATCCTACCTCTAACATGAAATGTGATATCCAACTCCTTCCCTTTCCAAACCTGAGAGCCTTCCTATAACATGAGATGTGATATCGAAGTCCTTCCCATTCCAATCCTGAGACCCTTCCTATAACATGAGAGGTGGTATCCAACTCCTTCCCATTCCAACCTGAGACCCTTCCTATAGCATGAGATGGGATATCCAACTACTTCCAAATCCAATCCTGATACCCTTCCGATAGCATGAGATGTGATATCCCAATGCTTCTACCAAACCTGAGACCCATACTATGGCATGAGATGTGATATCAAACTCCTTCCCATTCCAATCCCGAGCCCCTTCCTATAGCTTAAGATGTGATATCCAACTCCTTCCCATTCCAATTCTGAGACCCTTCCTTTCCCAGGAGACTTGCTATCTCAATGCTTCTAATACCAAACCTGACACCCGTCCTATAACATGAGTTGTGATATCCAAATACTTCCCCTTCCAAACCTTAGACCCTTCCTTTATCATGAGATGTGATATCCAACTCCTTCCCATTCCAATCCTGAGACCCTTCCCATATCATGAGATTTGTTATCTCAATGCTTCTAATATCAAACTTGAGACATTCCCTATAGCATGAGATGTGATATCCAAGTCCTTCCCATTCCAATCATGAGACCCTTCCTATAGCATGAGATGTGATATCTCAATGCTTCTAATACCAAAACTGAGACCCTTCCTATAACATGATATGGGATATCCAACTCCTTCCCATTCCAATCCTAAAACCCTTCCGATAGCAGAGATGTGATATCTCAATGCTTATACCAAACCTGAGAACCTTCCTATGGCATGAGATGTCATATACAACTCCTTCCCATTCCAATCCTGAGACCCTTCCTATAGCATGAGATGTGATATCTCAATGCTTATACCAAACCTGAGACCCTTCCTATAGCATGAGATGTGATATCCCATTCCTTCCCATTCCAAAATGAGACCCTTCCTATAGCATGAGATGTGATGTCTGAATGCTTCTAATACCAAATCTGAGATCCTTCCTATAACACGAGATGTGATATCAAAATCCTTCCCCTTCCAAACCTGAGACCCTCCCTTTGGCATGAGATGTGATATCCAACTCCTTCCCATTCCAATCCTGAGACCCTTCCTACAGCATGAGATGTGATATCTCAATGATTCTAATAACAAACCCGAGTCCCGTCCTATAACATGAGATGTGATATCCAACTCCTTCCCATTCCAATCCTGAGACCCTTCCTATAGCATGAGATGTGATATCTCAATGCTTATACCAAACCTGAGACCCTTCCTATAGCATGAGATGTGATATCCAAATCCTTCCCATTCCAATCCTGAGACCCTTCCTATAGCATGAGATGTGATATCTCAATGCCTCTAATACCAAAAATGAGATCCATCCTCTAACATGAAATGTGATATCCAACTCCTTCCCTTTCCAAACCTGAGAGCCTACCTATAGCATGAGATGTGATATCCAAGTCCTTCCCATTCCAATCCTTAGACCCTTCCTACAGCATGAGATGTGATATCTCAATGATTCTAATACCAAACCTGAGACGTGTCCTATAACATGAGATGGGATATCCAACTCCTTCCATTTCAATCCTGAGACACTTCCGATAGCAGAGATGTGATATCTCAATGCTGATACCAACCCTGAGACCCTTCCTATAACATGAGATGTGGTATCCAACTCCTTCCCCTTCCAAACCTGAGACCCTCCCTTTGGCATGAGATGTGATATCCAACTCCTTCCCATTCCAATCCTGAGACCCTTCTGATAGCATGAGATGTGATATCTCAATGCCTCTAATACCAAACCTGAGATCCTACCTCTAACATGAAATGTGATATCCAACTCCTTCCCCTTCCAAACCTGAGAGCCTTCCTATAACATGAGATGTGATATCGAAGTCCTTCCCATTCCAATCCTGAGACCCTTCCTATAGCATGAGATGTGATATCCAACTCCTTCCCATTCCAACCTGAGACCCTTCCTATAGCATGAGATGGGATATCCAACTACTTCCAAATCCAATCCTGCTACCCTTCCGATAGCATGAGATGTGATATCGCAATGCTTCTACCAAACCTGAGACCCATACTATGGCATGAGATGTGATATCAAACTCCTTCCCATTCCAATCCCGAGATCCTTCCTATAGCTTGAGATGTGATATCCAACTCCTTCCCATTCCAATCCTGAGACCCTTCCTATACCAGGAGACTTGCTATCTCAATGCTTCTAATATCAAACTTGAGACCCTCCCTATAGCATGAGATGTGATATCCAAGTCCTTCCCATTCCAATCCTGAGACCCTTCCTATAGCATGATGTGATTTCTCAATGCTTATACCAAACCTGAGACCCTTCCTATAGCATGAGATGTGATATCCCATTCCTTCCCATTCCAAAATGAGACCCTTCCTATAGCATGAGATGTGATGTCTCAATGCTTCTAATACCAAATCTGAGATCCTTCCTATAACACGAGATGTATTATCAAAATCCTTCCCCTTCCAAACCTGAGACCCTCCCTTTGGCATGAGATCTGATATCCAACTCCTTCCCATTCCAATCCTGAGACCCTTCCTACAGCATGAGATGTGATATCTCAATGATTCTAATAACAAACCCGAGACCCGTCCTATAACATGAGATGTGATATCCAACTCCTTCCCATTCCAATCCTGAGACCCTTCCTAGCATGAGATGTGATATCTCAATGCTTATACCAAACCTGAGACCCTTCCTATAGCATGAGATGTGATATCCAAACCCTTCCCATTCCAATCCTGAGACCCTTCCTATAGCATGAGATGTGATATCTCAATGACTCTAATACCAAACATGAGATCCATTTTCTAACATGAAATGTGATATCCAACTCCTTCCCTTTCCAAACCTGAGAGCCTACCTATAGCATGGGATGTGATATCCAAGTCCTTCCCATTCCAATCCTTAGACCCTTCCTACAGCATGAGATGTGATATCTCAATGATTCTAATACCAAACCTGAGACCCGTCCTATAACATGAGATGGGATATCCAACTCCTTCCATTTCAATCCTGAGACACTTCCGATAGCAGAGATGTGATATCTCAATGCTTATACCAACCCTGAGACCCTTCCTCTAACATGAGATGTGGTATCCAACTCCTTCCCATTCCAAACATGAGACCCTTCCTATAGCAAGAATGTGATATCCATCTCCTTCCCATTCCAATCCTGAGACCATTCCTATAGCATGAGATGTGATATCTCAATGCTTCTAATAGCAAACCTGTGATCCTTCCTATGACATGAAATGTGATATCCAATTCCTTCCCATGCCAAACCGGAGACCCTTCCTACAGCATGTGATGTGATATATCAATGCTTCTAATACCAAACCTGAGACCCGTCCTATAGCATGAGATGTGATATCCAACTCCTTCCCATCCCAATCCTGAGACACTTTTGATAGCAGAGATGTGATATCTCAATTCTTATACCAAACCTGAGACCCTTCCTATAACATGAAATGGGATATCCAACTCCTTCCCATTCCAAACCTGAGACCCTTCCGATAGCAGAGATGTGATATCTCAATGCTTCTAATACCAAACCTGAGACCCGTCCTATAGCATGAGATGTGATATTCAACTCCTTCCCATCCCAATCCTGAGACACTTTTGATAGCAGAGATGTGATATCTCAATTCTTATACCAAACCTGAGACCCTTCCTATAACATGAAATGGGATATCCAACTCCTTCCCATTCCAAACCTGAGATCCTTCCGATAGCATGAGATGTGATATCTCAATGCTTCTAATACCAAACCTGAGATCCTTCCTATAACATGAGATGTGATATCCAAATCCTTCCCGTTCCAAAACTGAGACCCTTCCGATAGCATGAAATGTGATATCTCAATGCCTCTAATACCAAACCTGAGATCCTTCCGATAGCATGAGATGTGATATCTCAATGCTTCTAATACCAAACCTGAAATCCTTCCTATAACATGAGATGTGATATCTAAATCCTTCCCCTTCCAAACCTGAGACCTTCCCTTTAGCATGAGATGTGATATCCAACTCGTTCCCATTCCAATCCTGAGACCCTTCTGATAGCATGAGATGTGATATCTCAATGCCTCTAATACCAAACCTGAGATCCTACCTCTAACATGAAATGTGATATCCAACTCCTTCCCTTTCCAAACCTGTGAGCCTTCCTATAGCATGAGATGTGATATCCAAGTCCTTCTCATTCCAATCCGGAGACCCTTCCTATAACATGAGATGTGATATCCAACTCCTTCTGATTCCAACCTGAGACCCTTCCTATAGCATGAGATTGGATATCCAACTCCTTCCAAATCCAATCCTGATACCCTTCCGATTGCATGAGATGTGATATCCCAATGCTTCTACCAAACCTGAGACCCATACTATGACATCAGATGTGATATCAAACTCCTTCCCATTCCAATCTTGAGACCCTTCCTATAGCTTGAGATGTGATATCTCAATGCTTTTAATACCAAACCTGAGACCCTTCCTATAGCATGAGATGTGATATTGAAGTATTTCCCATTTCAATCCTGAGACCCTTCCTATAACATGAGATGTGATACCCAACACCTTCCCATTCCAACCTGAGACCCTTCCTATAGCATGATATGGGATATCCAACTACTTCCAAATCCAATCCTGATACCTTTCCGTTAGCATGAGATGTATCTCAATGCTTCTAATACCAAACCTGAGATCCTTCCTATAACATGAGATGTGATATCCAAATCCTTCCCCTTCCAAACCTGAGACCCTCCCTCTAGCATGAGATGTGATATCCAACTCCTTCCCATTCCAATCCTGAGACCCTTCCTATAGCATGAGATGTGATATCTCAATGCTTATACCAAACCTGAGAACCTTCCTATAGCATGAGATGTGATATCCAACTCCTTCCCATTCCAATCCTGAGACCCTTCCTATAACATGAGATGTGATATCCAACTCCTTCCCATTCCAATCCTGAGACCCTTCTGAGAGCATGAGATGTGATATCTCAATGCTTCTAATACCAAACCTGAGATCCTTCCGATAGCATGAGATGTGATATCTCAATTCTTCTAATACCAAACCTGAGATCCTTCCTATAACACGAGATGTGATATCCAAATCCTTCCCCTTCCAAACCTGAGACCCTCCCTTTGGCATGAGATGTGATATCCAACTCCTTCCCATTCCAATCCTGAGACCCTTCTGATAGCATGAGATGTGATATCTCAATGCCTCTAACAAACCTGAGATCCTACCTCTAACATGAAATGTGATATCCAACTCCTTCCCCTTCCAAACCTGAGAGCCTTCCTATAGCATGAGATGTGATATCGAAGTATTTCCCATTCCAATCCTGAGACCCTTCCTATAACATGAGATGTGATATCCAACTCCTTCCCATTCCAACCTGAGACCCTTCCTATAGCATGAGATGGGATATCCAACTACTTCCAAATCCAATCCTGATACCCTTTCGATAGCATGAGATGTGATATCTCAATGCCTCTAATACCAAACCCGAGATCCTTCCGATAGCATGAGATGCGATATCTCAATGCTTCTAATACCAAACCTGATTTCCTTCCTATAACATGAGATGCGATATCAAAATCCTTCCCCTTCCAAACCTGAGACCCTCCCTTTAGCATGAGATGTGATATCCAACTCCTTCCCATTCCCATCCTGAGACCCTTCTGATAGCATGAGATGTGATATCTCAATGCCTCTAATACCAAACCTGAGATCCTACCTCTAACATGAAATGTGATATCCTACTCCTTCCCTTTCCAAACGTGAGACCCTCCCTATAGCATGAGATGTGATATCCAACTACTTCCCATTCCAATCCTGAGGCCCTTCCTATAGCATGAGATGAGATATCTCAATGCTTATACCAAACCTGAGACCCTTCCTATAGCATGAGATGTGATATCCAACTCCTTCCCATTCCAATCCTGAGACCCTTCCTATAACATGAGATGTGATGTCTCAATGCTTCTAATATCAGACCTGAGATCCTTCCTATGGCATGAGATGTGATATCCAACTCCTTCCCATTCCAATCCTGAGAGCCTTCCTATAGCATGAGATGTGATATCCAACTCCTTCCCATTCCAATCCTGAGAGCCTTCCTATAGCATGAGATGTGATATCTCAAAGCTTCTAATACCAAACCTGAGATCCTTCCTATAACATGAGATGTGATATCCAAATCCTTCCCCTTCCAAACCTGAGACCCTCCCTTTAGCATGAGATGTGATATCTCAATGCTTCTAATACCAAACCTTATTTCCTTCCTATAACATGAGATGTGATATCAAAATCCTTCCCCTTCCAAACCTGAGACCCTCCCTTTAGCATGAGATGTGATATCCAACTCCTTCCCATTCCAATCCTGAGACCCTTCTGATAGCATGAGATGTGATATCTCAATGCCTCTAATACCAAACCTGAGATCCTACCTCTAACATGAAATGTGATATCCTACGCCTTCCCTTTCCAAACGTGAGACCCTCCCTATAGCATGAGATATGATATCCAAATACTTCCCATTCCAATCCTGAGACCCTTCCTATAGCATGAGATGTGATATCTCAATGCTTATACCAAACCTGAGACCCTTCCTATAGCATGAGATGTGATATCCAACTCCTTCCCATTCCAATCCTGAGACCCTTCCTATAACATGAGATGTGATGTCTCAATGCTTCTAATACCAAACCTGAGATCCTTCCTATGGCATGAGATGTGATATCCAACTCCTTCCCATTCCAACCTGAGACCCTTCGTATAGCATGAGATGGGATATCCAACTCCTTCCCATTCCAATCCTGAGACCCTTCTGATAGCATGAGATGTGATATCTCAATGCTTCTAATACCAAACCTGAGATCCTTCCTATAACATGAGATGTGATATCCAAATACTTCCCCTTCCAAACCTGAGACCCTCCCTTTGGCATGAGATGTGATATCCAACTCCTTCCCATTCCAATCCTGAGAGCCTTCTGATAGCATGAGATGTGATATCTCAATGCCTCTAATACCAAACCTGAGATCCTACCTCTAACATGAAATGTGATATCCTACTCCTTCCCTTTCCAAACGTGAGACCCTCCCTATAGCATGAGATGTGATATCCAACTCCTTCCCATTCCAATCCTGAGACCCTTCCTATAACATGAGATGTGATGTCTCAATGCTTCTAATACCAAACCTGAGATCCTTCCTATGGCATGTGATGTCATATAGAACTCCTTCCCATTCCAATCCTGAGACCCTTCCTATAGCATGAGATGTGATATCCAACTCCTTCCCATTCCAATCCTGAGATCCTTCTGAGAGCATGAGATGTGATATCTCAATGCTTCTAATACCAAACCTGAGATCCTTCCGATAGCATGAGATGTGATATCTCAATACTTCTAATACCAAACCTGAGATCCTTCCTATAACACGAGATGTGATATCCAAATCCTTCCCCTTCCAAACCTGAGACCCTCCCTTTGGCATGAGATGTGATATCCAACTCCTTCCCATTCCAATCCTGAGACCCTTCCTATAACATGAGATGTGATGTCTCAATGCTTCTAATACCAAACCTGAGATCCTTCCTATGGCATGTGATGTCATATAAAACTCCTTCCCATTCCAATCCTGAGACCCTTCCCATAGCATGAGATGTGATATCCAACTCCTTCCCATTCCAATCCTGAGATCCATCTGAGAGCATGAGATGTGATATCTCAATGCTTCTAATACCAAACCTGAGATCCTTCCGATAGCATGAGATGTGATATCTCAATTCTTCTAATACCAAACCTGAGATCCTTCCTATAACACGAGATGTGATATCCAAATCCTTCCCCTTCCAAACCTGAGACCCTCCCTTTGGCATGAGATGTGATATCCAACTCCTTCCCATTCCAACCCTGGGACCCTTCTGATAGCATGAGATGTGATATTTCAATGCCTCTAACAAACCTGAGATCCTACCTCTAACATGAAATGTGATATCCAACTCCTTCCCATTCCAATCCTGAGACCCTTCCTATAGCATGAGACGTAATATCTCAATGCTTCTAATACCAAACCTGAGACCCTTCCTATAGCATGATATGGGATATTCAACTCCTTCCCAATCCAATCCTGAGACCCTTCTGATAGCATGAGATGTGATATCTCAATGCTTCTACCAAACCTGAGACCCTTCCCATGGCATGAGATGTGATATCAAACTCCTTCCCATTCCAATCCTGAAACCCTTCCTACACCATGAGATGTGATATCTTAATGCTTCTAATACCAAACCTGAGACCCGTCCTATAACATGAGATGTGATATCCAAATCCTTCCCCTTCCAAACCTGAGACCCTTCCTTTAGCATGAGATGTGATGTCCAGCTCCTTCTCATTCCAATCCTGAGACCCTTCCGATAGCATGAGATGTGATATCTAAGTCCTTCCCATTCCAATCCTGAGACCCTTCGGATAGCAGAGATGTGATATCTCAATCCTTATACCAAACCTGAGACTCTTCCTATGGCATGAGATGTGATATCCAACTCCTTCCCATTCCAATCCTGAGACCCCTCCTATAGCATGAGATGGGATATCTCAATGCTTCTACCAAACCTGACACCCTTCCTTTAGCATGAGATGTGATATCCAACTCCTTCCCATTCCAATCCTGAGACCCTTACTATAGCATGAGATGTGATATCTCAAGGCTTATAATACCAAACCTGAGATCCTTCCTATAATATGAGATGTGATATCCAAATCCTTCCCCTTCCAAACCTGAGACCCTCCCTTTAGCATGAGATGTGATATCCAACTCCTTCCCATTCCAATCCTGAGACACTTCTGATAGCATGAGATGTAATGTCTCAATGCTTCTACCAAACCTGAGATCCTTCCGATAGCATGAGATGTGATATCTCAATGCTTCTAATAACAAACCTGAGATCCTTCCTATAACATGAGATGTGATATCCAAATCCTTCCCCTTCCAAACTTGAGACCCTCCCTTTAGCGTGAGATGTGATATCCAACTCCTTCCCATTCCAATCCTGAGACCCTTCTGATAGCATGAGATGTGATGTCTCAATGCCTCTAATACCAAACCTGAGATCCTACCTCTAACATGAAATGTGATATCCAACTCCTTCCCCTTCCAAACCTGAGAGCCGTCCTATAGCATGAGATGTGATATCCAACTCCTTCCCATTCCAATCCTGAGACTCTTCCTATAGCATGAGATGTGATATCTCAATGCTTCTACCAAACCTGAGACCCTTCCTATAGCATAAGATGTGATATCCGACTCCTTCCCAGTCCAATCCTCAGACACCTTCTATAGCATGAGATGTGATATCTCAATGCTTCTAATACCAAACCTGAGACCCTTCCTATGGCATGAGATTTGATATCAAACTCCTTCCCAATCCAATCCTGAGATCCTTCCTATAACATGAGATGTGATATCCAAATCCTTCCCCTTCCAAACCAGAGACCCTCCCTTTAGCGTGAGATGTGATATCCAACTCCTTCCCATTCCAATCCTTAGACCCTTCTGATAGCATGAGATGTGATGTCTCAATGCCTCTAATACCAAACCTGTGATCCTACATCTAACATGAAATGTGATATCCAACTCCTTCCCCTTCCAAACCTGAGAGCCTTCCTATAACATGAGATGTGATATCGAAGTCCTTCCCATTCCAATCCTGAGACCCTTCCTATAACATGAGATGTGATATCCAACTCCTTCCCATTCCAACCTGAGACCCTTCCTATAGCATGAGATGGGATATCCAACTACTTCCAAATCCAATCCTGATACCCTTCCGATAGCATGAGATGTGATATCCCAATGCTTCTACCAAACCTGAGACCCATACTATGGCATGAGATGTGATATCAAACTCCTTCCCCTTCCAAACCTGAGACCCTCCCTTTGGCATGAGATGTGATATCCAACTCCTTCCCATTCCAATCCTGAGAGCCTTCTGATAGCATGAGATGTGATATCTCAATGCCTCTAATACCAAACCTGAGATCCTACCTCTAACATGAAATGTGATATCCTACTCCTTCCCTTTCCAAACGTGAGACCCTCCCTATAGCATGAGATGTGATATCCAACTACTTCCCATTCCAATCCTGAGGCCCTTCCTATAGCATGAGATGTGATATCTCAATGCTTATACCAAACCTGAGACCCTTCCTATAGCATGAGATGTGATATCCAACTCCTTCCCATTCCAATCCTGAGACCCTTCCTATAACATGAGATGTGATGTCTCAATGCTTCTAATATCAGACCTGAGATCCTTCCTATGGCATGAGATGTGATATCCAACTCCTTCCCATTCCAATCCTGAGAGCCTTCCTATAGCATGAGATGTGATATCCAACTCCTTCCCATTCCAATCCTGAGAGCCTTCCTATAGCATGAGATGTGATATCTCAAAGCTTCTAATACCAAACCTGAGATCCTTCCTATAACATGAGATGTGATATCCAAATCCTTCCCCTTCCAAACCTGAGACCCTCCCTTTAGCATGAGATGTGATATCTCAATGCTTCTAATACCAAACCTTATTTCCTTCCTATAACATGAGATGTGATATCCAAATCCTTCCCCTTCCAAACCTGAGACCCTCCCTTTAGCATGAGATGTGATATCCAACTCCTTCCCATTCCAATCCTGAGACCCTTCTGATAGCATGAGATGTGATATCTCAATGTCTCTAATACCAAACCTGAGATCCTACCGCTAACATGAAAGGTGATATCCTACTCCTTCCCTTTCCAAACGTGAGACCCTCCCTATAGCATGAGATGTGATATCCAACTCCTTCCCATTCCAATCCTGAGACCCTTCCTATAGCATGAGATGTGATATCTCAATGCTTATACCAAACCTGAGAACCTTCCTATAGCATGAGATGTGATATCCAACTCCTTCCCATTCCAATCCTGAGACCCTTCCTATAACATGAGATGTGATATCCAACTCCTTCCCATTCCAATCCTGAGACCCTTCTGATAGCATGAGATGTGATATATCAATGCTTCTAATACCAAACCTGAGATCCTTCCGATAGCATGAGATGTGATATCTCAATTCTTCTATTACCAAACCTGAGATCCTTCCTATAACACGAGATGTGATATCCAAATCCTTCACCTTCCAAACCTGAGACCCTCCCTTTGGCTTTGGCATGAGATGTGATATCCAACTCCTTCCCATTCCAATCCTGAGACCCTTCTGATAGCATGAGATGTGATATCTCAATGCCTCTAACAAACCTGAGATCCTACCTCTAACATGAAATGTGATATCCAACTCCTTCCCCTTCCAACCTGAGAGGCTTCCTATAGCATGAGATGTGATATCCAACTCCTTCCCATTCCAACCTGAGACCCTTCCTATAGCATGAGATGGGATATCCAACTACTTCCAAATCCAATCCTGATACCCTTTCGATAGCATGAGATGTGATATCTCAATGCCTCTAATTCCAAACCTGAGATCCTTCCGATAGCATGAGATGCGATATCTCAATGCTTCTAATACCAAACCTAATTTCCTTCCTATAACATGAGATGTGATATCACAATCCTTCCCCTTCCAAACCTGAGACCCTCCCTTTAGCATGAGATGTGATATCCAACTCCTTCCCATTCCAATCCTGAGACCCTTCCTATAACATGAGATGTGATGTCTCAATGCTTCTAATACCAGACCTGAGATCCTTCCTATGGCATTAGATGTGATATCCAACTCCTTCCCATTCCAATCCTGAGAGCCTTCCTATAGCATGAGATGTGATATCCAATTCCTTCCCATTCCAATCCTGAGAGCCTTCCTATAGCATGAGATGTTATATCTCAAAGCTTCTAATACCAAACCTGAGATCCTTCCTATAACATGAGATGTGATATCCAAATCCTTCCCCTTCCAAACCTGAGACCCTCCCTTTAGCATGAGATGTGATATCTCAATGCTTCTAATACCAAACCTGATTTCCTTCCTATAACATGAGATGTGATATCAAAATCCTCCCCCTTCCAAACCTGAGACCCTCCCTTTAGCATGAGATGTGATATCCAACTCCTTCCCATTCCAATCCTGAGACCCTTCTGATAGCATGAGATGTGATATCTCAATGCCTCTAATACCAAACCTGAGATCCTACCTCTAACATGAAATGTGATATCCTACTCCTTCCCTTTCCAAACGTGAGACCCTCCCTATAGCATGAGATGTGATATCCAAATACTTCCCATTCCAATCCTGAGACCCTTCCTATATCATGAGATGTGATATCTCAATGCTTATACCAAACCTGAGACCCTTCCTATAGCATGAGATGTGATATCCAACTCCTTCCCATTCCAATCCTGAGACCCTTCCTATAACATGAGATGTGATGTCTCAATGCTTCTAATACCAAACCTGAGATCCTTCCTATGGCATGAGATGTGATATCCAACTCCTTCCCATTCCAACCTGAGACCCTTCCTTTAGCATGAGATGGGATATCCAACTCCTTCCCATTCCAATCCTGAGACTCTTCTGATAGCATGAGATGTGATATCTCAATGCTTCTAATACCAAACCTGAGATCCTTCTGATAGCATGAGATGTGATATCTCAATGCTTCTAATACCAAACCTGAGATCCTTCCTATAACATGAGATGTGATATCCAAATACTTCCCCTTCCAAACCTGAGACCCTCCCTTTGGCATGAGATGTGATATCCAACTCCTTCCCATTCCAATCCTGAGAGCCTTCTGATAGCATGAGATGTGATATCTCAATGCCTCTAATACCAAACCTGAGATCCTACCTCTAACATGAAATGTGATATCCTACTCCTTCCCTTTCCAAACGTGAGACCCTCCCTATAGCATGAGATGTGATATCCAACTCCTTCCCATTCCAATCCTGAGACCCTTCCTATAACATGAGATGTGATGTCTCAATGCTTCTAATACCAAACCTGAGATCCTTCCTATGGCATGTGATGTCATATAGAACTCCTTCCCATTCCAATCCTGAGACCCTTCCTATAGCATGAGATGTGATATCCAACTCCTTCCCATTCCAATCCTGAGATCCTTCTTAGAGCATGAGATGTGATATCTCAATGCTTCTAATACCAAACCTGAGATCCTTCCGATAGCATGAGATGTGATATCTCAATTCTTCTAATACCAAACCTGAGATCCTTCCTATAACACGAGATGTGATATCCAAATCCTTCCCCTTCCAAACCTGAGACCCTCCCTTTGGCATGAGATGTGATATCCAACTCCTTCCCATTCCAATCCTGAGACCCTTCCTATAACATGAGATGTGATGTCTCAATGCTTCTAATACCAAACCTGAGATCCTTCCTATGGCATGTGATGTCATATAAAACTCCTTCCCATTCCAATCCTGAGACCCTTCCCATAGCATGAGATGTGATATCCAACTCCTTCCCATTCCAATCCTGAGATCCATCTGAGAGCATGAGATGTGATATCTCAATGCTTCTAATACCAAACCTGAGATCCTTCCGATAGCATGAGATGTGATATCTCAATTCTTCTAATACCAAACCTGAGATCCTTCCTATAACACGAGATGTGATATCCAAATCCTTCCCCTTCCAAACCTGAGACCCTCCCTTTGGCATGAGATGTGATATCCAACTCCATCCCATTCCAACCCTGGGACCCTTCTGATAGCATGAGATGTGATATTTCAATGCCTCTAACAAACCTGAGATCCTACCTCTAACATGAAATGTGATATCCAACTCCTTCCCATTCCAATCCTGAGACCCTTCCTATAGCATGAGACGTAATATCTCAATGCTTCTAATACCAAACCTGAGACCCTTCCTATAGCATGATATGGGATATTCAACTCCTTCCCAATCCAATCCTGAGACCCTTCTGATAGCATGAGATGTGATATCTCAATGCTTCTACCAAACCTGAGACCCTTCCCATGGCATGAGATGTGATATCAAACTCCTTCCCATTCCAATCCTGAAACCCTTCCTACACCATGAGATGTGATATCTTAATGCTTCTAATACCAAACCTGAGACCCGTCCTATAACATGAGATGTGATATCCAAATCCTTCCCCTTCCAAACCTGAGACCCTTCCTTTAGCATGAGATGTGATGTCCAGCTCCTTCTCATTCCAATCCTGAGACCCTTCCGATAGCATGAGATGTGATATCTAAGTCCTTCCCATTCCAATCCTGAGACCCTTCGGATAGCAGAGATGTGATATCTCAATCCTTATACCAAACCTGAGACTCTTCCTATGGCATGAGATGTGATATCCAACTCCTTCCCATTCCAATCCTGAGACCCCTCCTATAGCATGAGATGGGATATCTCAATGCTTCTACCAAACCTGACACCCTTCCTTTAGCATGAGATGTGATATCCAACTCCTTCCCATTCCAATCCTGAGACCCTTACTATAGCATGAGATGTGATATCTCAAGGCTTATAATACCAAACCTGAGATCCTTCCTATAATATGAGATGTGATATCCAAATCCTTCCCCTTCCAAACCTGAGACCCTCCCTTTAGCATGAGATGTGATATCCAACTCCTTCCCATTCCAATCCTGAGACACTTCTGATAGCATGAGATGTAATGTCTCAATGCTTCTACCAAACCTGAGATCCTTCCGATAGCATGAGATGTGATATCTCAATGCTTCTAATAACAAACCTGAGATCCTTCCTATAACATGAGATGTGATATCCAAATCCTTCCCCTTCCAAACTTGAGACCCTCCCTTTAGCGTGAGATGTGATATCCAACTCCTTCCCATTCCAATCCTGAGACCCTTCTGATAGCATGAGATGTGATGTCTCAATGCCTCTAATACCAAACCTGAGATCCTACCTCTAACATGAAATGTGATATCCAACTCCTTCCCCTTCCAAACCTGAGAGCCGTCCTATAGCATGAGATGTGATATCCAACTCCTTCCCATTCCAATCCTGAGACTCTTCCTATAGCATGAGATGTGATATCTCAATGCTTCTACCAAACCTGAGACACTTCCTATAGCATAAGATGTGATATCCGACTCCTTCCCAGTCCAATCCTCAGACACCTTCTATAGCATGAGATGTGATATCTCAATGCTTCTAATACCAAACCTGAGACCCTTCCTATGGCATGAGATTTGATATCAAACTCCTTCCCAATCCAATCCTGAGATCCTTCCTATAACATGAGATGTGATATCCAAATCCTTCCCCTTCCAAACCAGAGACCCTCCCTTTAGCGTGAGATGTGATATCCAACTCCTTCCCATTCCAATCCTTAGACCCTTCTGATAGCATGAGATGTGATGTCTCAATGCCTCTAATACCAAACCTGTGATCCTACATCTAACATGAAATGTGATATCCAACTCCTTCCCCTTCCAAACCTGAGAGCCTTCCTATAACATGAGATGTGATATCGAAGTCCTTCCCATTCCAATCCTGAGACCCTTCCTATAACATGAGATGTGATATCCAACTCCTTCCCATTCCAACCTGAGACCCTTCCTATAGCATGAAGTGGGATATCCAACTACTTCCAAATCCAATCCTGATACCCTTCCGATAGCATGAGATGTGATATCCCAATGCTTCTACCAAACCTGAGACCCATACTATGGCATGAGATGTGATATCAAACTCCTTCCCCTTCCAAACCTGAGACCCTCCCTTTGGCATGAGATGTGATATCCAACTCCTTCCCATTCCAATCCTGAGAGCCTTCTGATAGCATGAGATGTGATATCTCAATGTCTCTAATACCAAACCTGAGATCCTACCGCTAACATGAAAGGTGATATCCTACTCCTTCCCTTTCCAAACGTGAGACCCTCCCTATAGCATGAGATGTGATATCCAACTCCTTCCCATTCCAATCCTGAGACCCTTCCTATAGCATGAGATGTGATATCTCAATGCTTATACCAAACCTGAGAACCTTCCTATAGCATGAGATGTGATATCCAACTCCTTCCCATTCCAATCCTGAGACCCTTCCTATAACATGAGATGTGATATCCAACTCCTTCCCATTCCAATCCTGAGACCCTTCTGATAGCATGAGATGTGATATATCAATGCTTCTAATACCAAACCTGAGATCCTTCCGATAGCATGAGATGTGATATCTCAATTCTTCTATTACCAAACCTGAGATCCTTCCTATAACACGAGATGTGATATCCAAATCCTTCACCTTCCAAACCTGAGACCCTCCCTTTGGCTTTGGCATGAGATGTGATATCCAACTCCTTCCCATTCCAATCCTGAGACCCTTCTGATAGCATGAGATGTGATATCTCAATGCCTCTAACAAACCTGAGATCCTACCTCTAACATGAAATGTGATATCCAACTCCTTCCCCTTCCAACCTGAGAGGCTTCCTATAGCATGAGATGTGATATCCAACTCCTTCCCATTCCAACCTGAGACCCTTCCTATAGCATGAGATGGGATATCCAACTACTTCCAAATCCAATCCTGATACCCTTTCGATAGCATGAGATGTGATATCTCAATCCCTCTAATTCCAAACCTGAGATCCTTCCGATAGCATGAGATGCGATATCTCAATGCTTCTAATACCAAACCTAATTTCCTTCCTATAACATGAGATGTGATATCACAATCCTTCCCCTTCCAAACCTGAGACCCTCCCTTTAGCATGAGATGTGATATCCAACTCCTTCCCATTCCAATCCTGAGACCCTTCCTATAACATGAGATGTGATGTCTCAATGCTTCTAATACCAGACCTGAGATCCTTCCTATGGCATTAGATGTGATATCCAACTCCTTCCCATTCCAATCCTGAGAGCCTTCCTATAGCATGAGATGTGATATCCAATTCCTTCCCATTCCAATCCTGAGAGCCTTCCTATAGCATGAGATGTTATATCTCAAAGCTTCTAATACCAAACCTGAGATCCTTCCTATAACATGAGATGTGATATCCAAATCCTTCCCCTTCCAAACCTGAGACCCTCCCTTTAGCATGAGATGTGATATCTCAATGCTTCTAAT
This sequence comes from Ambystoma mexicanum, assembly GCF_040938575.1. NCBI lineage: Eukaryota > Metazoa > Chordata > Amphibia > Caudata > Ambystomatidae > Ambystoma > Ambystoma mexicanum. The sequence goes on along the minus strand of NC_090940.1, from coordinate 467,209,618 downwards.
ACCAAACCTGATTTCCTTCCTATAACATGAGATGTGATATCAAAATCCTCCCCCTTCCAAACCTGAGACCCTCCCTTTAGCATGAGATGTGATATCCAACTCCTTCCCATTCCAATCCTGAGACCCTTCTGATAGCATGAGATGTGATATCTCAATGCCTCTAATACCAAACCTGAGATCCTACCTCTAACATGAAATGTGATATCCTACTCCTTCCCTTTCCAAACGTGAGACCCTCCCTATAGCATGAGATGTGATATCCAAATACTTCCCATTCCAATCCTGAGACCCTTCCTATATCATGAGATGTGATATCTCAATGCTTATACCAAACCTGAGACCCTTCCTATAGCATGAGATGTGATATCCAACTCCTTCCCATTCCAATCCTGAGACCCTTCCTATAACATGAGATGTGATGTCTCAATGCTTCTAATACCAAACCTGAGATCCTTCCTATGGCATGAGATGTGATATCCAACTCCTTCCCATTCCAACCTGAGACCCTTCCTTTAGCATGAGATGGGATATCCAACTCCTTCCCATTCCAATCCTGAGACTCTTCTGATAGCATGAGATGTGATATCTCAATGCTTCTAATACCAAACCTGAGATCCTTCCGATAACATGAGATGTGATATCTCAATTCTTCTAATACCAAACCTGAGATCCTTCCTATAACACGAGATGTGATATCCAAATACTTCCCCTTCCAAACCTGAGACCCTCCCTTTGGCATGAGATGTGATATCCAACTCCTTCCCATTCCAATCCTGAGAGCCTTCTGATAGCATGAGATGTGATATCTCAATGCCTCTAATACCAAACCTGAGATCCTACCTCTAACATGAAATGTGATATCCAACTCCTTCCCCTTCCAAACCTGAGAGCCTTCCTATAACATGAGATGTGATATCGAAGTCCTTCCCATTCCAATCCTGAGACCCTTCCTATAACATGAGAGGTGGTATCCAACTCCTTCCCATTCCAACCTGAGACCCTTCCTATAGCATGAGATGGGATATCCAACTACTTCCAAATCCAATCCTGATACCCTTCCGATAGCATGAGATGTGATATCCCAATGCTTCTACCAAACCTGAGACCCATACTATGGCATGAGATGTGATATCAAACTCCTTCCCATTCCAATCCCGAGCCCCTTCCTATAGCTTAAGATGTGATATCCAACTCCTTCCCATTCCAATTCTGAGACCCTTCCTTTCCCAGGAGACTTGCTATCTCAATGCTTCTAATACCAAACCTGACACCCGTCCTATAACATGAGTTGTGATATCCAAATCCTTCCCCTTCCAAACCTTAGACCCTTCCTTTATCATGAGATGTGATATCCAACTCCTTCCCATTCCAATCCTGAGACCCTTCCCATATCATGAGATTTGTTATCTCAATGCTTCTAATATCAAACTTGAGACATTCCCTATAGCATGAGATGTGATATCCAAGTCCTTCCCATTCCAATCATGAGACCCTTCCTATAGCATGAGATGTGATATCTCAATGCTTCTAATACCAAAACTGAGACCCTTCCTATAACATGATATGGGATATCCAACTCCTTCCCATTCCAATCCTAAAACCCTTCCGATAGCAGAGATGTGATATCTCAATGCTTATACCAAACCTGAGAACCTTCCTATGGCATGAGATGTCATATACAACTCCTTCCCATTCCAATCCTGAGACCCTTCCTATAGCATGAGATATGATATCTCAATGCTTATGCCAAACCTGAGACACTTCCTATAGCATGAGATGTGATATCCCATTCCTTCCCATTCCAAAATGAGACCCTTCCTATAGCATGAGATGTGATGTCTGAATGCTTCTAATACCAAATCTGAGATCCTTCCTATAACACGAGATGTGATATCAAAATCCTTCCCCTTCCAAACCTGAGACCCTCCCTTTGGCATGAGATGTGATATCCAACTCCTTCCCATTCCAATCCTGAGACCCTTCCTACAGCATGAGATGTGATATCTCAATGATTCTAATAACAAACCCGAGACCCGTCCTATAACATGAGATGTGATATCCAACTCCTTCCCATTCCAATCCTGAGACCCTTCCTATAGCATGAGATGTGATATCTCAATGCTTATACCAAACCTGAGACCCTTCCTATAGCATGAGATGTGATATCCAAATCCTTCCCATTCCAATCCTGAGACCCTTCCTATAGCATGAGATGTGATATCTCAATGCCTCTAATACCAAAAATGAGATCCATCCTCTAACATGAAATGTGATATCCAACTCCTTCCCTTTCCAAACCTGAGAGCCTACCTATAGCATGATATGTGATATCCAAGTCCTTCCCATTCCAATCCTTAGACCCTTCCTACAGCATGAGATGTGATATCTCAATGATTCTAATACCAAACCTGAGACGTGTCCTATAACATGAGATGGGATATCCAACTCCTTCCATTTCAATCCTGAGACACTTCCGATAGCAGAGATGTGATATCTCAATGCTGATACCAACCCTGAGACCCTTCCTATAACATGAGATGTGGTATCCAACTCCTTCCCCTTCCAAACCTGAGACCCTCCCTTTGGCATGAGATGTGATATCCAACTCCTTCCCATTCCAATCCTGAGACCCTTCTGATAGCATGAGATGTGATATCTCAATGCCTCTAATACCAAACCTGAGATCCTACCTCTAACATGAAATGTGATATCCAACTCCTTCCCCTTCCAAACCTGAGAGCCTTCCTATAACATGAGATGTGATATCGAAGTCCTTCCCATTCCAATCCTGAGACCCTTCCTATAGCATGAGATGTGATATCCAACTCCTTCCCATTCCAACCTGAGACCCTTCCTATAGCATGAGATGGGATATCCAACTACTTCCAAATCCAATCCTGATACCCTTCCGATAGCATGAGATGTGATATCGCAATGCTTCTACCAAACCTGAGACCCATACTATGGCATGAGATGTGATATCAAACTCCTTCCCATTCCAATCCCGAGACCCTTCCTATAGCTTGAGATGTGATATCCAACTCCTTCCCATTCCAATTCTGAGACCCTTCCTATACCAGGAGACTTGCTATCTCAATGCTTCTAATACCAAACCTGACACCCGTCCTATAACATGAGTTGTGATATCCAAATCTATCCCCTTCCAAACCTTAGACCCTTCCTTTATCATGAGATGTGATATCCAACTCCTTCCCATTCCAATCCTGAGACCCTTCCCATATCATGAGATTTGTTATCTCAATGCTTCTAATATCAAACTTGAGACCCTCCCTATAGCATGAGATGTGATATCCAAGTCCTTCCCATTCCAATCCTGAGACCCTTCCTATAGCATGATGTGATTTCTCAATGCTTATACCAAACCTGAGACCCTTCCTATAGCATGAGATGTGATATCCCATTCCTTCCCATTCCAAAATGAGACCCTTCCTATAGCATGAGATGTGATGTCTCAATGCTTCTAATACCAAATCTGAGATCCTTCCTATAACACGAGATGTATTATCAAAATCCTTCCCCTTCCAAACCTGAGACCCTCCCTTTGGCATGAGATCTGATATCCAACTCCTTCCCATTCCAATCCTGAGACCCTTCCTACAGCATGAGATGTGATATATCAATGATTCTAATAACAAACCCGAGACCCGTCCTATAACATGAGATGTGATATCCAACTCCTTCCCATTCCAATCCTGAGACCCTTCCTAGCATGAGATGTGATATCTCAATGCTTATACCAAACCTGAGACCCTTCCTATAGCATGAGATGTGATATCCAAATCCTTCCCATTCCAATCCTGAGACCCTTCCTATAGCATGAGATGTGATATCTCAATGACTCTAATACCAAACATGAGATCCATTTTCTAACATGAAATGTGATATCCAACTCCTTCCCTTTCCAAACCTGAGAGCCTACCTATAGCATGGGATGTGATATCCAAGTCCTTCCCATTCCAATCCTTAGACCCTTCCTACAGCATGAGATGTGATATCTCAATGATTCTAATACCAAACCTGAGACCCGTCCTATAACATGAGATGGGATATCCAACTCCTTCCATTTCAATCCTGAGACACTTCCGATAGCAGAGATGTGATATCTCAATGCTTATACCAACCCTGAGACCCTTCCTCTAACATGAGATGTGGTATCCAACTCCTTCCCATTCCAAACATGAGACCCTTCCTATAGCAAGAATGTGATATCCATCTCCTTCCCATTCCAATCCTGAGACCATTCCTATAGCATGAGATGTGATATCTCAATGCTTCTAATAGCAAACCTGTGATCCTTCCTATGACATGAAATGTGATATCCAATTCCTTCCCATGCCAAACCGGAGACCCTTCCTACAGCATGTGATGTGATATATCAATGCTTCTAATACCAAACCTGAGACCCGTCCTATAGCATGAGATGTGATATCCAACTCCTTCCCATCCCAATCCTGAGACACTTTTGATAGCAGAGATGTGATATCTCAATTCTTATACCAAACCTGAGACCCTTCCTATAACATGAAATGGGATATCCAACTCCTTCCCATTCCAAACCTGAGACCCTTCCGATAGCAGAGATGTGATATCTCAATGCTTCTAATACCAAACCTGAGACCCGTCCTATAGCATGAGATGTGATATCCAACTCCTTCCCATCCCATTCCTGAGACACTTTTGATAGCAGAGATGTGATATCTCAATTCTTATACCAAACCTGAGACCCTTCCTATAACATGAAATGGGATATCCAACTCCTTCCCATTCCAAACCTGAGATCCTTCCGATAGCATGAGATGTGATATCTCAATGCTTCTAATACCAAACCTGAGATCCTTCCTATAACATGAGATGTGATATCCAAATCCTTCCCGTTCCAAAACTGAGACCCTTCCGATAGCATGAGATGTGATATCTCAATGCCTCTAATACCAAACCTGAGATCCTTCCGATAGCATGAGATGTGATATCTCAATGCTTCTAATACCAAACCTGAAATCCTTCCTATAACATGAGATGTGATATCCAAATCCTTCCCCTTCCAAACCTGAGACCTTCCCTTTAGCATGAGATGTGATATCCAACTCGTTCCCATTCCACTCCTGAGACCCTTCGGATAGCATGAGATGTGATATCTCAATGCCTCTAATACCAAACCTGAGATCCTACCTCTAACATGAAATGTGATATCCAACTCCTTCCCTTTCCAAACCTGTGAGCCTTCCTATAGCATGAGATGTGATATCCAAGTCCTTCTCATTCCAATCCGGAGACCCTTCCTATAACATGAGATGTGATATCCAACTCCTTCTGATTCCAACCTGAGACCCTTCCTATAGCATGAGATTGGATATCCAACTCCTTCCAAATCCAATCCTGATACCCTTCCGATTGCATGAGATGTGATATCCCAATGCTTCTACCAAACCTGAGACCCATACTATGACATCAGATGTGATATCAAACTCCTTCCCATTCCAATCTTGAGACCCTTCCTATAGCTTGAGATGTGATATCCAACTCCTTGCCATTCCAATTCTGAGACCCTTCCTATACCATGAGACTTGATATCTCAATGCTTCTACCAAACCTGAGACCCATACTATTGCATGAGATGTGATATCAAACTCCTTCCAATTCCAATCCTGAGAACCTTCCTATAACATGAGATGAGATATCCAAATCCTTCCCCTTCCAAACCTTAGACCCTTTCTTTATCATGAGATGTGATATCCAACTCCTTCCGATTCCAATCCTGAAACCCTTCCTACACCATGAGATGTGATATCTGAATGCTTCTAATACCAAACCTGAGACCCATCCTATAACATGAGATGTGATATCCAAATCCTTCCCCTTCCAAACCTGAGACCCTTCCTTTAGCATGAGATGTGATATCCAGCTCCTTCTCATTCCAATCCTGAGACCCTTCCGATAGCATGAGATGTGATATCTCAATGCTTCTAATAACAAAACTGAGACCCTCCCTATAGCATGAGATGTGATATCTAAGTCCTTCCCATTCCAATCCTGAGACCCTTCGGATAGCAGAGATGTGATATCTCAATGCTTATACCAAACCTGAGACCCTTCCTATGGCATGAGATGTGATATCCAACTCCTTCCCATTCCAATCCTGAGACCCCTCCTATAGCATGAGATGGGATATCTCAATGCTTCTACCAAACCTGACACCCTTCCTTTAGCATGAGATGTGATATCCAACTCCTTCCCATTCCAATCCTGAGACCCTTACTATAGCATGAAATGTGATATCTCAATGCTTCTAATACCAAACCTGAGATCCTTCCTATAACATGAGATGTGATATCCAAATCCTTCCCCTTCCAAACCTGAGACCCTCCCTTTAGCATGAGATGTGATATCCAACTCCTTCCCATTCCAATCCTGAGACCCTTCTGATAGCATGAGATGTGATATCTCAATGCCTCTAATACCAAACCTGAGATCCTTCCGATAGCATGAGATGTGATATCTCAATGCTTCTAATACCAAACCTGAAATCCTTCCTATAACATGAGATGTGATATCCAAATCCTTCCCCTTCCAAACCTGAGACCTTCCCTTTAGCATGAGATGTGATATCCAACTCGTTCCCATTCCAATCCTGAGACCCTTCTGATAGCATGAGATGTGATATCTCAATGCCTCTAATACCAAACCTGAGATCCTACCTCTAACATGAAATGTGATATCCAACTCCTTCCCTTTCCAAACCTGAGAGCCTTCCTATAGCATGAGATGTGATATCCAAGTCCTTCTCATTCCAATCCGGAGACCCTTCCTATAACATGAGATGTGATATCCAACTCCTTCTGATTCCAACCTGAGACCCTTCCTATAGCATGAGATTGGATATCCAACTCCTTCCAAATCCAATCCTGATACCCTTCCGATTGCATGAGATGTGATATCCCAATGCTTCTACCAAACCTGAGACCCATACTATGACATCAGATGTGATATCAAACTCCTTCCCTTTCCAATCTTGAGACCCTTCCTATAGCTTGAGATGTGATATCCAACTCCTTCCCATTCCAATTCTGAGACCCTTCCTATACCATGAGACTTGATATCTCAATGCTTCTACCAAACCTGAGACCCATACTATTGCATGAGATGTGATATCAAACTCCTTCCAATTCCAATCCTGAGAACCTTCCTATAACATGAGATGAGATATCCAAATCCTTCCCCTTCCAAACCTTAGACCCTTTCTTTATCATGAGATGTGATATCCAACTCCTTCCCATTCCAATCCTTAGACCCTTCTGATAGCATGAGATGTGATATCTCAATGCCTCTAATACCAAACCTGAGATCCTACCTCTAACATTGTTAGGAAAGATTTCGTTATTGTAGGGAACTTTCCTTCCATGTGGCAACCCCTAAACTTTTTGCTATTGTTTTCAACCTGTTTTCTTGACTTTGCCAGAGAAGTGCAGCCTTCTGCCGTACTCCTCTGGGCTTTCGCTCCTTTCTTACGGGGAAACTGACATGCCCTTAAGACAGTCAGTACCGGGGAACGCTGTTTCCCGTAGTTTCTTTTATCGTGTCGCCATTTTAGTGCAACACGACACAAGAGGGCACTGTAAGCTAAGTTACAGCTCTCTTGGGTCTCTAGCCTTCTACAGACCCTAGACACTCTTGTAGGATGGTTTTTGGATCGGTGCAAGTCATTCAGGGACTGGGCTGGTGGCAGCGATCATTTGGTTTATTTTGAGCTCCTTTTGCCGTTCTGAGCACCTTTTTGCCGCGAACACAAAAGGGTGGCCCGGCTACCCAAAATGGCCGGACCACGAGGCTCCTTTGTCTCGTCCACTGTCCGTCTTGCTCCCTTTACCTTCCCCCGGGTCAGGCGACCCGGGGCCTTCCTTATTTGGGCATGTAGTTTCCCGCGAAACACGGTTGCTTTCGCGGGCTTCTACATGTCGTTTGAGTGCCCCCAGGATGTGGGCTGGGCTGTCTGGTCCCAATACACATCCTGGGTGCCAGAGAGTCTAGGGTGGTGTGAATGCCTGGGACCACTGTGGTCCGTGATTGGTCCACGTATGGTATGTGTGTTGATGAGCGGATCTCCCATTGGCTCCCCTCCGTTTTGGCGCGAAGGGAACCGTGGATAAGAGGGAGCTGGAAACACCACTGCCAGGTCGATCTCCTGAGTTCTTACGAACCCAGGGATACAGGAGCCAAGTATCCTGCGAACACGAGGCTGGACCGAGGAATCGCTGGTGACCCCCTGAAGAACTTCTGCTCCTCATTGCTGTCGTCCGGTGAAGCCCTTTCCACCTGAGATCGAACAAGAAGGCCTGTACTGGCGCTTCGACCTATTGGAATAGCAGGACCAGCTATTCCCGGCACCTTCATCAACTCCTGCCGTAAGCCTTCGGAAGTGTCTCTGGGCCATCCAGTTGACTGACCAGCTTACTAAGGAGTCCTGCTCTGTAATCGCCGACAGGTTGGGTGGTATTCTGAGTCCGGGGCACGCTCACACGCTTCGTTTGCTTAGCAACCCTAAGCTAGAGGTGAACGGTGCTCGTTTGGCTTGAATACACCCGGCCGTTCCGTTGCCCTGCCGTGGCGACAAAACTGTGCTTGTTTCTTCGATCGGGACGTCTTTTTACTCTGCACGACGACGAGACGTTCCCTGCTCTTCAGAACCTGCCAGAAGCTGCATCTATCGAGGAGAAGCTCGGGCCTGCTTGCTTCGGGGACCGGTGAGTAGATTAGCTAGGATCTGGTCGCCCTCCTGCAGTGCCCCTTACTTTTCCCCGCTGTAAATACAGCTCCCCTTGTCCGTACTCGCGCCCTACTTCTGCCTCACAGTGGAGGCTGCGCTAGAGTCGCGGACCGTGTTCTCCTTCATTAGGGCACCCTACAGAGCTGGCCAACGTCCTCCGAAGAGCTTCACCTTCTGCCCATTGGCACCGGCGTGTGCAGGTACTTTTGAGCGCTAGGCTCCACTCTTCGTAGGGATTGGACTACCATCTAGTTAGGGGCCTCAGAAGGCGGACATATCACACGCATTGGTTCGCACTGCCTGTTTTCCTTCCCCTGCAGGTGGATAACATATTTCGTGCTGCTAATGCTGTGAAACTGTGTATTCTGTATATATATTGGGTGGATAGTGTATGTGTTGGTTTAATATCGTTGTATATTGCTGCTTTTACTGTGGTTATTAGTTTTAAGGCCTTATAATAAATGTGTATCTATTTTTGATATAAACAACTGTTTGGAGTAGTTTGTACGCGCTCTTGCTTTGTGTGCTCATTGCGGGCTTTCAGTCACCCTCACCCCTCTTGAGACCTAGTCTTGACCGCCGCGATCGCTACCTTGATTGGTCTGGCTTGTCCAGAGGTTACCCTGTTCCAAGTAATTAGGTTGGCCTTCTGAACTTCTGCGCCACCAGGACAGAGTTCAGAAATCCGTCTTAACAAATTGGTGTACAGCGGTGGGATACGACTGAAGGTATCCAGTGTTGCGCACGAGCTAAGGCGTTTTCAGGTTATTCCAACCAGGACACGCAGTAAAGTATTGAATATAACGTTAAAAAGGCCATAGTCCTATCAACAGTATGGAAACGAATACTTTATTAACCTTAAATGCTTCGAAATCTGAAACATTGAAGAAGATGTGTGCGGAGAGAGGGGTTTCCTCTCAAGGCACTAAATTGGAAATGATCCAGAGAATCGTGGCGTGGCAAGAAGCGCAGCTAGACGCTATAACTTCCGAGGACAGTGCAGAAGGTGGTGGGGCTGCTCTCACTGGCAGAACCGACGGTTCTGCCGCTGCACTGATCCATCACGACCACGAGGACAGGGAGGATGTAATGTCTAACGTTTCCTCTGCCAGTGTTGATGGGGAGGCTATGCTTGAATTCAAGAAGCAAGAGCTGCGGTTTAGGCAGCAGGAGCTTGAATTCAGCATAGCCAAACTGAAAATCGACCAGGCAGAAAAACAAAAAGACAGGGATCACCAGTTGGAACTGGCCAAGCTTCAGTTCGCAAATGGGTCCAAGGGTCCTGGACATGGTTCTGGGGCTTCCTCTCATCCACGGTTTCCAAAAGATCTGCTCAGTGTGTATGAGGAACGAAATGACATTATGGACTGGTTAAATGCGTTTGAGTATGCATGCGAGGTTCAAGAGGTTGATAATGCGGATAAGATTGCATGGTTACTCAGCAGACTGCCCCATTCTGGTTGCAGTGCCATTATGGAAATGTCGAAGGCTGAGCGCGCTGATTTTGCAATGTTGAAGCAGACTCTAATTTTAAAGTTTGGGAAGACTCCGACCCAATATTTGAAAAGGTTTAGAGAGTATAAGAAAAAGGAAGGTGGTACTTGGGTGTCGTATGTAGCTGAGTCCCTGAAAAACTTGACTGGCTGGGTTGAAGGTTATAAGGTTTCTACCTTCGAAGGCATGATCAATCTGGTCATGCTGGAACACATTTTTGCTTCTTCTTCCCCGGAGCTTAAGCAGCATTTGGCCGATTCGAAGGAGATAGATCCTAAGAAGCTGGCCATTGCAGCAGACTTATGGGTGTCACATCGAGTGTCCCATAAGGACAAAACTCATCCTGGTAAGCAGGAGGAAGGGAAAAAGTCCAAAGATATGGAGGGTGGGGAATCTGCTAAATCTTCTTCCCATAAGGGCCACAAAAAGAAAAATAAGGGTAAGCCATACGAGAACTCACAGGGTAGCGGAGGTTCGCCTCCGAAACAGAACTCTGGTTATAATAAGCCTCCCTACGTAAACAGACCCAATGGGGCTTGTTTTTCTTGTGGAGCAACTGACCATGTGAAGGGGGATCCCCGGTGTAAGGTTAAACCTTTGGGGGTCCACTCCGCTAATCTGGCCTTCTCCTCCTACGAGGAAGAAGAGATTACAGGAGCATCCTTCTCCTCAGACTCATTTCCCAGCGGAATAGAGGCTGAGGTAGTTTTAGTGTCCCTGGGTTCCTGGGAGCCTAAAGTCGCAGAGGCGTATGCTAGGATTCCGGATAATACCAAGCACTACTTTAAAGACAGTGTGTTGATCAATGGAGTGGATACTCCAGCTCTTAGGGATAGTGGGTGCAGTCGAACTGTAGTGGATTCTACCTTGGTAGACTCAGAGGGAGTTGCCAGAGCTCCTCTGATGCCCACTAAGTTGGCTGACGGCCCCCTCCGTATGTTTCCCGTGATCCCTGTTAATCTAACTTTAAATGGTACAGCAGTTAGGATTCCAGTGAGCATTCAGAGAAACGTCCCGGGAAAGGTCTTGTTGGGCAATGATCTCAGAGCTCTAGGGCTCGTAGGAGACACTGCCGAAAGACCCTACACACGGTCTCAAGCACGGGCAGCATTGGCCAAGTCCAATACGCCGCCCCAGCCGAAGGGGAAACCCAAGGCGAAAGGAGTCAACAAGTCCCGACGGGGGAAAGAGAATATTCCCCCGAGCTCGCCTACCACTGCGGTGGAGGGAGTTGGTCAATCGCCCGAGCCTGACGAGGAGGTGGCGATGCCTGAAGTGTTCGACCCCAACGACCATCCTGAACTAAAAGACTTGTTAGTTGAAGGAGGTCCTGATAGGGACGACTTCAGTAAGGGCCAACGTGAGTGCCCATCTCTGGAAGGCCTAAGGAGACAGGCCTGCTCCCAGCTTGAGGGTGAACCTCCTGGGAAGCATCGGATTTATTGGGAAGGTGGACTCCTGTACAGTGAGCCCACAGAGTCTACAGAAGGAGACCATAGGAGGTTGGTGGTTCCCCTTGCTGTTAGACCCTTCCTCCTGCAGTTGGCGCATGAAGTTCCCCTTGCTGGTCACCTTGGAATGAAGAGGACCAAGCAAAGGTTATCTATGCACTTCTACTGGCCCAAGATGGGGGTGCAAGTAGAAAGTCACTGCAGGAGTTGTGCCTCCTGCCAGTTGTCTGGTAAGGTTGGCGCGACAATCCAAGCTCCATTGGTACCGCTCCCAGTTGTGGGGGTACCATTTGAAAGGGTAGGGATCGACATCGTTGGTCCCCTTGACCCGCAAACATCCTCAGGCAATAGGTTTATCCTGGTGCTGGTCGACCATGCAACCAGGTATCCTGAGGCCATCCCATTAAAGACTGTAACTGCCAAGTCAGTTGCAAAAGCTTTACTCGGCATATTTACTAGGGTTGGCTTCCCTAAAGAAGTTGTGTCAGATCGTGGCAGCAACTTTATGTCGAAGTATATGCAGGCTATGTGGAAAGAATGTGGGGTCACCTACAAGTTCTCTTCTGCATACCACCCCCAGACCAATGGTCTGGTGGAGCGTTTCAACAGAACGCTAAAGAGCATGATTGGGGCTCTGGAGGAGCCCCAGAGAAGAAAATGGGATCTTCTTTTACCATGCTTGCTGTTTGCCTACAGAGAGGTACCACAGGAGGGTGTTGGCTTCAGCCCCTTCGAACTTCTGTTCGGTCATCCCGTACGGGGACCCTTAGCCATCGTCAAAGAGGGATGGGAGATGCCCACTCCCCCTGTTACTACCAATGTAGTTGACTATGTGCTAGGGCTCAGAAAACGGATGGTACTCCTGATGGGCTTGGCTAGTGAAAAGTTGAAGGCAGGACAAGCGCTGGTGAAACATTGGTACGATCAGAAAGCTTCCTTAATTCACTTTACCCCTGGTCAGCAAGTCCTGATCATGAACCCTATAAGGCCTCGCGCTTTACAGGACAAATGGTCAGGCCCTTACACAGTGGTGGAGCCCCTGGGTGAGGTGAACTATTTAGTGGACCTTGGAAGGCCTGGACAGGCTCCAAAAGTGTTCCACGTAAATAGGCTGAAGGCTTTCGTCCCAAGAGTCGAAATCGCAGCACTGCTACTGGCGTCAGACGTTGAGGAAGAGTAGTCAGAACCTCTTCCCGACCTGTTCCAAAGCGGTCCTTCAGATAGCTCCGTTGAGGGTGTCCGAGTGGCCCCTCACCTGACTTCTGATCAGCAGGCTGAGGTGAAAAGTTTGCTTAGGCAGTTTCCCCCCCTGTTTTCACAGTCGCCTGGTTTGACACCTTGGTGCAAACATAACATTGACACAGGAGACAGTGTACCTACCAAAAGTAGGGGATACAGGATGTCGGATAAAGTACGGTCTTATATTAAGACCGAGGTCAACAAAATGTTAGACCTTGGGGTGATTGAACCCTCTAGTAGTCCTTGGTCCAGTCCTGTGGTATTGGTTCCAAAGGCAGGCACTTCTGAATTGAGGTTCTGCGTGGATTACAGGGCTCTGAATGCTGTCACCAAGACAGACGCTCACCCCTTGCCTCGAACTGACGAGCTGGTGGATACCTTGGGTGCCTCCAAGTACCTCAGCACGTTTGACCTGACTGCGGGCTATTGGCAAATAGCTTTAGCAGAACATGCCAAGGAGAAGACAGCATTTTCAACTCCCGACGGGCTTTACCAATTCCGGGTAATGCCGTTCGGATTGAAGAATGCACCTGCCACTTTCCAGAGGCTTGTGAATCATGTGTTGAATGGGTTGGACGAATTCTGTCTTGCATATCTGGACGATATAGCAGTTTTCAGTGCCACCTGGGAAGACCATGTGAAACACCTCGGGATTGTGCTCCAGGCTCTTCAGAAAGCCCACTTGACCATAAAGGCGAGTAAATGCCAGATTGGACAAGGCTCAGTGGTTTACCTTGGGCATGAAGTAGGTGGAGGAAGGATACAGCCTCTCCCCAGTAAAGTACAAGCAGTACAAGACTGGCCTACCCCCACTACACAAACCCAAGTGAGAGCCTTCTTAGGACTCACGGGTTATTACCGCAATTTTATGGCAGACTATGGCACCATAGCTGCTCCTCTGACTGCCCTCACAACTCCGAAGAAACCCAAGAAGGTAACTTGGACTGACGAGTGTGAGAAGGCCTTCAATGGCTTGAAAGACTCCTTGTGCCAGGCCCCTGTGCTCAGGGCCCCTGATTATCAAAGACCTTTTATCGTGCAGACGGATGCCTCTGACACTGGGATAGGAGCTGTACTATCACAAGTAGATGAGAAGGGTAAGGAACACCCTATCGGTTTTATTAGTCGCCAGCTTAAGGACAGAGAGCTCAGATGGTCCACGGTAGAGAAAGAATGTTTCTCTGTTGTGTGGGCCCTAAGGAAGCTGCGGCCCTACCTCTATGGGACCCACTTCACTGTGCAGACTGACCATAAGCCGTTAAAGTGGCTAATGAACATGAAGGGGGAGAATCCAAAGTTGCTTAGGTGGTCCATAAGTCTACAAGGCTTCGACTTCACTATTGAGCATAGGCCAGGTGTCCAACATAGCAATGCTGATGGGTTGTCCAGAATGTTTTACCGACCTGAACAAGAGACTCATCCAGGGGTGGATTAGTTCCCCCTGTCCATAGTCTGGGAGGGGCGAGTGTTAGGAAAGATTTCGTTATTGTAGGGAACTTTCCTTCCATGTGGCAACCCCTAAACTTTTTGCTATTGTTTTCAACCTGTTTTCTTGACTTTGCCAGAGAAGTGCAGCCTTCTGCCGTACTCCTCTGGGCTTTCGCTCCTTTCTTACGGGGAAACTGACATGCCCTTAAGACAGTCAGTACCGGGGAACGCTGTTTCCCGTAGTTTCTTTTATCGTGTCGCCATTTTAGTGCAACACGACACAAGAGGGCACTGTAAGCTAAGTTACAGCTCTCTTGGGTCTCTAGCCTTCTACAGACCCTAGACACTCTTGTAGGATGGTTTTTGGATCGGTGCAAGTCATTCAGGGACTGGGCTGGTGGCAGCGATCATTTGGTTTATTTTGAGCTCCTTTTGCCGTTCTGAGCACCTTTTTGCCGCGAACACAAAAGGGTGGCCCGGCTACCCAAAATGGCCGGACCACGAGGCTCCTTTGTCTCGTCCACTGTCCGTCTTGCTCCCTTTACCTTCCCCCGGGTCAGGCGACCCGGGGCCTTCCTTATTTGGGCATGTAGTTTCCCGCGAAACACGGTTGCTTTCGCGGGCTTCTACATGTCGTTTGAGTGCCCCCAGGATGTGGGCTGGGCTGTCTGGTCCCAATACACATCCTGGGTGCCAGAGAGTCTAGGGTGGTGTGAATGCCTGGGACCACTGTGGTCCGTGATTGGTCCACGTATGGTATGTGTGTTGATGAGCGGATCTCCCATTGGCTCCCCTCCGTTTTGGCGCGAAGGGAACCGTGGATAAGAGGGAGCTGGAAACACCACTGCCAGGTCGATCTCCTGAGTTCTTACGAACCCAGGGATACAGGAGCCAAGTATCCTGCGAACACGAGGCTGGACCGAGGAATCGCTGGTGACCCCCTGAAGAACTTCTGCTCCTCATTGCTGTCGTCCGGTGAAGCCCTTTCCACCTGAGATCGAACAAGAAGGCCTGTACTGGCGCTTCGACCTATTGGAATAGCAGGACCAGCTATTCCCGGCACCTTCATCAACTCCTGCCGTAAGCCTTCGGAAGTGTCTCTGGGCCATCCAGTTGACTGACCAGCTTACTAAGGAGTCCTGCTCTGTAATCGCCGACAGGTTGGGTGGTATTCTGAGTCCGGGGCACGCTCACACGCTTCGTTTGCTTAGCAACCCTAAGCTAGAGGTGAACGGTGCTCGTTTGGCTTGAATACACCCGGCCGTTCCGTTGCCCTGCCGTGGCGACAAAACTGTGCTTGTTTCTTCGATCGGGACGTCTTTTTACTCTGCACGACGACGAGACGTTCCCTGCTCTTCAGAACCTGCCAGAAGCTGCATCTATCGAGGAGAAGCTCGGGCCTGCTTGCTTCGGGGACCGGTGAGTAGATTAGCTAGGATCTGGTCGCCCTCCTGCAGTGCCCCTTACTTTTCCCCGCTGTAAATACAGCTCCCCTTGTCCGTACTCGCGCCCTACTTCTGCCTCACAGTGGAGGCTGCGCTAGAGTCGCGGACCGTGTTCTCCTTCATTAGGGCACCCTACAGAGCTGGCCAACGTCCTCCGAAGAGCTTCACCTTCTGCCCATTGGCACCGGCGTGTGCAGGTACTTTTGAGCGCTAGGCTCCACTCTTCGTAGGGATTGGACTACCATCTAGTTAGGGGCCTCAGAAGGCGGACATATCACACGCATTGGTTCGCACTGCCTGTTTTCCTTCCCCTGCAGGTGGATAACATATTTCGTGCTGCTAATGCTGTGAAACTGTGTATTCTGTATATATATTGGGTGGATAGTGTATGTGTTGGTTTAATATCGTTGTATATTGCTGCTTTTACTGTGGTTATTAGTTTTAAGGCCTTATAATAAATGTGTATCTATTTTTGATATAAACAACTGTTTGGAGTAGTTTGTACGCGCTCTTGCTTTGTGTGCTCATTGCGGGCTTTCAGTCACCCTCACCCCTCTTGAGACCTAGTCTTGACCGCCGCGATCGCTACCTTGATTGGTCTGGCTTGTCCAGAGGTTACCCTGTTCCAAGTAAATAGGTTGGCCTTCTGAACTTCTGCGCCACCAGGACAGAGTTCAGAAATCCGTCTTAACAAACATGAAATGTGATATCCAACTCCTTCCCCTTCCAAACCTGAGAGCCTTCCTATAACATGAGATGTGATATCGAAGTCCTTCCCATTCCAATCCTGAGACCCTTCCTATAACATGAGATGTGATATCCAACTCCTTCCCATTCCAACCTGAGACCCTTCCTATAGCATGAGATGGGATATCCAACTACTTCCAAATCCAATCCTGATACCCTTCCGATAGCATGAGATGTGATATTTCAATGCTTCTACCAAACCTGAGACCCATACTATGACATGAGATGTGATATACAATTCCTTCCCATTCCAAACCGGAGACCCTTCCTACAGCATGTGATGTGATATCTCAATGCTCTAATACCAAAACTGAGACCCGTCCTATAGCATGAGATGTGATATCCAACTCCTTCCCACCCCAATCCTGAGACACTTTCGATAGCAGAGATGTGATATCTCAATTCTTATACCAAACCTGAGACCCTTCCTATAACATGAAATGGGATATCCAACTCCTTCCCATTCCAAACCTGAGACCCTTCCGATAGCAGAGATGTGATATCTCAATGTCTCTAATGCCAAACCTGAGATCCTTCCGATAGCATGATATGTGATATCGCAATGCTTCTAATACCAAACCTGAGATCCTTCCTATAACATGAGATGTGATATCCAAATCCTTCCCGTTCCAAACCTGAGACCCTTCCGATAGCATGAGATGTGATATCTCAATGCCTCTAATACCAAACCTGAGATCATTCCGATAGCATGAGATGTGATAGCTCAATGCTTCTAATACCAAACCTGAAATCCTTCCTATAACATGAGATGTGATATCCAAATCCTTCCCCTTCGAAACCTGAGACCTTCCCTTTAGCATGAGATGTGATATCCAACTCGTTCCCATTCCAATCCTGAGACCCTTCTGATAGCATGAGATGTGATATCTCAATGCCTCTAATACCAAACCTGAGATCCTACCTCTAACATGAAATGTGATATCCAACTCCTTCCCTTTCCAAACCTGAGAGCCTTCCTATAGCATGAGATGTGATATCCAAGTCCTTCTCATTCCAATCCGGAGACCCTTCCTATAACATGAGATGTGATATCCAACTCCTTCTGATTCCAACCTGAGACCCTTCCTATAGCATGAGATTGGATATCCAACTCCTTCCAAATCCAATCCTGATACCCTTCCGATTGCATGAGATGTGATATCCCAATGCTTCTACCAAACCTGAGACCCATACTATGACATCAGATGTGATATCAAACTCCTTCCCATTCCAATCTTGAGACCCTTCCTATAGCTTGAGATGTGATATCCAACTCCTTGCCATTCCAATTCTGAGACCCTTCCTATACCATGAGACTTGAAATCTCAATGCTTCTACCAAACCTGAGACCCATACTATTGCATGAGATGTGATATCAAACTCCTTCCAATTCCAATCCTGAGAACCTTCCTATAACATGAGATGAGATATCCAAATCCTTCCCCTTCCAAACCTTAGACCCTTTCTTTATCATGAGATGTGATATCCAACTCCTTCCGATTCCAATCCTGAAACCCTTCCTACACCATGAGATGTGATATCTGAATGCTTCTAATACCAAACCTGAGACCCATCCTATAACATGAGATGTGATATCCAAATCCTTCCCCTTCCAAACCTGAGACCCTTCCTTTAGCATGAGATGTGATATCCAGCTCCTTCTCATTCCAATCCTGAGACCCTTCTGATAGCATGAAATGTGATATCTCAATGCTTCTAATAACAAAACTGAGACCCTCCCTATAGCATGAGATGTGATATCTAAGTCCTTCCCATTCCAATCCTGAGACCCTTCGGATAGCAGAGATGTGATATCTCAATGCTTATACCAAACCTGAGACCCTTCCTATGGCATGAGATGTGATATCCAACTCCTTCCCATTCCAATCCTGAGACCCCTCCTATAGCATGAGATGGGATATCTCAATGCTTCTACCAAACCTGACACCCTTCCTTTAGCATGAGATGTGATATCCAACTCCTTCCCATTCCAATCCTGAGACCCTTACTATAGCATGAAATGTGATATCTCAATGCTTCTAATACCAAACCTGAGATCCTTCCTATAACATGAGATGTGATATCCAAATCCTTCCCCTTCCAAACCTGAGACCCTCCCTTTAGCATGAGATGTGATATCCAGCTCCTTCCCATTCCAATCCTGAGACCCTTCTGATAGCATGAGATGTGATATCTCAATGCCTCTAATACCAAACCTGAGATCCTACCTCTAACATGAAATGTGATATCCAACTCCTTCCCTTTCCAAACCTGAGAGCCTTCCTATAGCATGAGATGTGATATCCAAGTCCTTCTCATTCCAATCCGGAGACCCTTCCTAAAACATGAGATGTGATATCCAACTCCTTCTGATTCCAACCTGAGACCCTTCCTATAGCATGAGATTGGATATCCAACTCCTTCCATATCCAATCCTGATACCCTTCCGATTGCATGAGATGTGATATCCCAATGCTTCTACCAAACCTGAGACCCATACTATGACATCAGATGTGATATCAAACTCCTTCCCTTTCCAATCTTGAGACCCTTCCTATAGCTTGAGATGTGATATCCAACTCCTTCCCATTCCAATTCTGAGACCCTTCCTATACCATGAGACTTGATATCTCAATGCTCTACCAAACCTGAGACCCATACTATTGCATGAGATGTGATATCAAACTCCTTCCAATTCCAATCCTGAGAACCTTCCTATAACATGAGATGAGATATCCAAATCCTTCCCCTTCCAAACCTTAGACCCTTTCTTTATCATGAGATGTGATATCCAACTCCTTCCCATTCCAATCCTTAGACCCTTCTGATAGCATGAGATGTGATATCTCAATGCCTCTAATACCAAACCTGAGATCCTACCTCTAACATGAAATGTGATATCCAACTCCTTCCCCTTCCAAACCTGAGAGCCTTCCTATAACATGAGATGTGATATCGAAGTCCTTCCCATTCCAATCCTGAGACCCTTCCTATAACATGAGATGTGATATCCAACTCCTTCCCATTCCAACCTGAGACCCTTCCTATAGCATGAGATGGGATATCCAACTACTTCCAAATCCAATCCTGATACCCTTCCGATAGCATGAGATGTGATATCCCAATGCTTCTACCAAACCTGAGACCCATACTATGACATGAGATGTGATATCCAATTCCTTCCCATTCCAAACCGGAGACCCTTCCTACAGCATGTGATGTGATATCTCAATGCTCTAATACCAAAACTGAGACCCGTCCTATAGCATGAGATGTGATATCCAACTCCTTCCCATCCCAATCCTGAGACACTTTCGATAGCAGAGATGTGATATCTCAATTCTTATACCAAACCTGAGACCCTTCCTATAACATGAAATGGGATATCCAACTCCTTCCCATTCCAAACCTGAGACCCTTCCGATAGCAGAGATGTGATATCTCAATGTCTCTAATGCCAAACCTGAGATCCTTCCGATAGCATGATATGTGATATCGCAATGCTTCTAATACCAAACCTGAGATCCTTCCTATAACATGAGATGTGATATCCAAATCCTTCCCGTTCCAAACCTGAGACCCTTCCGATAGCATGAGATGTGATATCTCAATGCCTCTAATACCAAACCTGAGATCATTCCGATAGCATGAGATGTGATAGCTCAATGCTTCTAATACCAAACCTGAAATCCTTCCTATAACATGAGATGTGATATCCAAATCCTTCCCCTTCGAAACCTGAGACCTTCCCTTTAGCATGAGATGTGACATCAAACTCGTTCCCATTCCAATCCTGAGACCCTTCTGATAGCATGAGATGTGATATCTCAATGCCTCTAATACCAAACCTGAGATCCTACCTCTAACATGAAATGTGATATCCAACTCCTTCCCTTTCCAAACCTGAGAGCCTTCCTATGGCATGAGATTTGATATCCAACTCCTTCTCATTCCAATCCGGAGACCCTTCCTATAACATGAGATGTGATATCCAACTCCTTCTGATTCCAACCTGAGACCCTTCCTATAGCATGAGATTGGATATCCAACTCCTTCCAAATCCAATCCTGATACCCTTCCGATAGCATGAGATGTGATATCCCAATGCTTCTACAAAACCTGACACCAATACTATGACATCAGATGTGATATCAAACTGCTTCCCATTCCAATCTTGAGACCCTTCCTATAGCTTGAGATGTGATATCCAACTCCTTCCCATTCCAATCCTGAGACCCTTCCTATAGCATGAGATGTGATATCCCAATGCTTATACCAAACCTGAGACCCTTCCTATAGCATGAGATGTGATATCCCATTCCTTCCCATTCCAAAATGAGACCCTTCCTATAGCATGAGATGTGATGTCTGAATGCTTCTAATACCAAATCTGAGATCCTTCCTATAACACGAGATGTGATATCAAAATCCTTCCCCTTCCAAACCTGAGACCCTCCCTTTGGCATGAGATGTGACATCAAACTCGTTCCCATTCCAATCCTGAGACCCTTCTGATAGCATGAGATGTGATATCTCAATGCCTCTAATACCAAACCTGAGATCCTACCTCTAACATGAAATGTGATATCCAACTCCTTCCCTTTCCAAACCTGAGAGCCTTCCTATGGCATGAGATTTGATATCCAACTCCTTCTCATTCCAATCCGGAGACCCTTCCTATAACATGAGATGTGATATCCAACTCCTTCTGATTCCAACCTGAGACCCTTCCTATAGCATGAGATTGGATATCCAACTCCTTCCAAATCCAATCCTGATACCCTTCCGATAGCATGAGATGTGATATCCCAATGCTTCTACAAAACCTGACACCAATACTATGACATCAGATGTGATATCAAACTGCTTCCCATTCCAATCTTGAGACCCTTCCTATAGCTTGAGATGTGATATCCAACTCCTTCCCATTCCAATCCTGAGACCCTTCCTATAGCATGAGATGTGATATCCCAATGCTTATACCAAACCTGAGACCCTTCCTATAGCATGAGATGTGATATCCCATTCCTTCCCATTCCAAAATGAGACCCTTCCTATAGCATGAGATGTGATGTCTGAATGCTTCTAATACCAAATCTGAGATCCTTCCTATAACACGAGATGTGATATCAAAATCCTTCCCCTTCCAAACCTGAGACCCTCCCTTTGGCATGAGATGTGATATCCAACTCCTTCCCATTCCAATCCTGAGACCCTTCCTACAGCATGAGATGTGATATCTCAATGATTCTAATACCAAACCTGAAATCCTTCCTATAACATGAGATGTGATATCCAAATCCTTCCCCTTCGAAACCTGAGACCTTCCCTTTAGCATGAGATGTGACATCAAACTCGTTCCCATTCCAATCCTGAGACCCTTCTGATAGCATGAGATGTGATATCTCAATGCCTCTAATACCAAACCTGAGATCCTACCTCTAACATGAAATGTGATATCCAACTCCTTCCCTTTCCAAACCTGAGAGCCTTCCTATAGCATGAGATTTGATATCCAAGTCCTTCTCATTCCAATCCGGAGACCCTTCCTATAACATGAGATGTGATATCCAACTCCTTCTGATTCCAACCTGAGACCCTTCCTATAGCATGAGATTGGATATCCAACTCCTTCCAAATCCAATCCTGATACCCTTCCGATAGCATGAGATGTGATATCCCAATGCTTCTACAAAACCTGACACCAATACTATGACATCAGATGTGATATCAAACTGCTTCCCATTCCAATCTTGAGACCCTTCCTATAGCTTGAGATGTGATATCCAACTCCTTCCCATTCCAATCCTGAGACCCTTCCTATAGCATGAGATGTGATATCCCAATGCTTATACCAAACCTGAGACCCTTCCCATAGCATGAGATGTGATATCCCATTCCTTCCCATTCCAAAATGAGACCCTTCCTATAGCATGAGATGTGATGTCTGAATGCTTCTAATACCAAATCTGAGATCCTTCCTATAACACGAGATGTGATATCAAAATCCTTCCCCTTCCAAACCTGAGACCCTCCCTTTGGCATGAGATGTGATATCCAACTCCTTCCCATTCCAATCCTGAGACCCTTCCTACAGCATGAGATGTGATATCTCAATGATTCTAATAACAAACCCGAGACCCGTCCTATAACATGAGATGTGATATCCAACTCCTTCCCATTCCAATCCTGAGACCCTTCCTATAGCATGAGATGTGATATCTCAATGCTTATACCAAACCTGAGACCCTTCCTATAGCATGAGATGTGATATCCAAATCCTTCCCATTCCAATCCTGAGACCCTTCCTATAGCATGAGATGTGATATCTCAATGCCTCTAATACCAAAAATGAGATCCATCCTCTAACATGAAATGTGATATCCAACTCCTTCCCTTTCCAAACCTGAGAGCCTACCTATAGCATGAGATGTGATATCCAAGTCCTTCCCATTCCAATCCTTAGACCCTTCCTACAGCATGAGATGTGATATCTCAATGATTCTAATACCAAACCTGAGACCTGTCCTATAACATGAGATGGGATATCCAACTCCTTCCATTTCAATCCTGAGACACTTCCGATAGCAGAGATGTGATATCTCAATGCTGATACCAACCCTGAGACCCTTCCTATAACATGAGATGTGGTATCCAACTCCTTCCCCTTCCAAACCTGAGACCCTCCCTTTGGCATGAGATGTGATATCCAACTCCTTCCCATTCCAATCCTGAGACCCTTCTGATAGCATGAGATGTGATATCTCAATGCCTCTAATACCAAACCTGAGATCCTACCTCTAACATGAAATGTGATATCCAACTCCTTCCCCTTTCAAACCTGAGAGCCTTCCTATAACATGAGATGTGATATCGAAGTCCTTCCCATTCCTATCCTGAGACCCTTCCTATGGCATGAGATGTGATATCCAACTCCTTCCCATTCCAACCTGAGACCCTTCCTATAGCATGAGATGGGATATCCAACTACTTCCAAATCCAATCCTGATACCCTTCCGATAGCATGAGATGTGATATCCCAATGCTTCTACCAAACCTGAGACCCATACTATGGCATGAGATGTGATATCAAACTCCTTCCCATTCCAATCCCGAGACCCTTCCTATAGCTTGAGATGTGATATCCAACTCCTTCCCATTCCATCCTGAGACCCTTCCTATACCAGGCGACTTGCTATCTCAATGCTTCTAATACCAAACCTGACACCCGTCCTATAACATGAGTTGTGATATCCAAATCCTTCCCCTTCCAAACCTTAGACCCTTCCTTTATCATGAGATTTGATATCCAACTCCTTCCCATTCCAATCCTGAGACCCTTCCCATATCATGAGATTTGTTATCTCAATGCTTCTAATATCAAACTTGAGACCCTCCCTATAGCATGAGATGTGATATCCAAGTCCTTCCCATTCCAATCCTGAGACCCTTCCGATAGCATGAGATGTGATATCTCAATGCCTCTAATACCAAACCTGAGATCCTTCCGATAGCATGAGATGTGATATCTCAATGCTTCTAATACCAAACCTGAAATCCTTCCTATAACATGAGATGTGATATCCAAATCCTTCCCCTTCCAAACCTGAGACCTTCCCTTTAGCATGAGATGTGATATCCAACTCGTTCCCATTCCACTCCTGAGACCCTTCGGATAGCATGAGATGTGATATCTCAATGCCTCTAATACCAAACCTGAGATCCTACCTCTAACATGAAATGTGATATCCAACTCCTTCCCTTTCCAAACCTGTGAGCCTTCCTATAGCATGAGATGTGATATCCAAGTCCTTCTCATTCCAATCCGGAGACCCTTCCTATAACATGAGATGTGATATCCAACTCCTTCTGATTCCAACCTGAGACCCTTCCTATAGCATGAGATTGGATATCCAACTCCTTCCAAATCCAATCCTGATACCCTTCCGATTGCATGAGATGTGATATCCCAATGCTTCTACCAAACCTGAGACCCATACTATGACATCAGATGTGATATCAAACTCCTTCCCATTCCAATCTTGAGACCCTTCCTATAGCTTGAGATGTGATATCCAACTCCTTGCCATTCCAATTCTGAGACCCTTCCTATACCATGAGACTTGATATCTCAATGCTTCTACCAAACCTGAGACCCATACTATTGCATGAGATGTGATATCAAACTCCTTCCAATTCCAATCCTGAGAACCTTCCTATAACATGAGATGAGATATCCAAATCCTTCCCCTTCCAAACCTTAGACCCTTTCTTTATCATGAGATGTGATATCCAACTCCTTCCGATTCCAATCCTGAAACCCTTCCTACACCATGAGATGTGATATCTGAATGCTTCTAATACCAAACCTGAGACCCATCCTATAACATGAGATGTGATATCCAAATCCTTCCCCTTCCAAACCTGAGACCCTTCCTTTAGCATGAGATGTGATATCCAGCTCCTTCTCATTCCAATCCTGAGACCCTTCCGATAGCATGAGATGTGATATCTCAATGCTTCTAATAACAAAACTGAGACCCTCCCTATAGCATGAGATGTGATATCTAAGTCCTTCCCATTCCAATCCTGAGACCCTTCGGATAGCAGAGATGTGATATCCAACTCCTTCCCATTCCAACCTGAGACCCTTCCTATAGCATGAGATGGGATATCTAACTACTTCCAAATCCAATCCTGATACCCTTCCGATAGCATGAGATGTGATATCGCAATGCTTCTACCAAACCTGAGACCCATACTATGGCATGAGATGTGATATCAAACTCCTTCCCATTCCAATCCCGAGACCCTTCCTATAGCTTGAGATGTGATATCCAACTCCTTCCCATTCCAATTCTGAGACCCTTCCTATACCAGGAGACTTGCTATCTCAATGCTTCTAATACCAAACCTGACACCCGTCCTATAACATGAGTTGTGATATCCAAATCTATCCCCTTCCAAACCTTAGACCCTTCCTTTATCATGAGATGTGATATCCAACTCCTTCCCATTCCAATCCTGAGACCCTTCCCATATCATGAGATTTGTTATCTCAATGCTTCTAATATCAAACTTGAGACCCTCCCTATAGCATGAGATGTGATATCCAAGTCCTTCCCATTCCAATCCTGAGACCCTTCCTATAGCATGATGTGATTTCTCAATGCTTATACCAAACCTGAGACCCTTCCTATAGCATGAGATGTGATATCCCATTCCTTCCCATTCCAAAATGAGACCCTTCCTATAGCATGAGATGTGATGTCTCAATGCTTCTAATACCAAATCTGAGATCCTTCCTATAACACGAGATGTATTATCAAAATCCTTCCCCTTCCAAACCTGAGACCCTCCCTTTGGCATGAGATCTGATATCCAACTCCTTCCCATTCCAATCCTGAGACCCTTCCTACAGCATGAGATGTGATATCTCAATGATTCTAATAACAAACCCGAGACCCGTCCTATAACATGAGATGTGATATCCAACTCCTTCCCATTCCAATCCTGAGACCCTTCCTAGCATGAGATGTGATATCTCAATGCTTATACCAAACCTGAGATCCTTCCTATAGCATGAGATGTGATATCCAAATCCTTCCCATTCCAATCCTGAGACCCTTCCTATAGCATGAGATGTGATATCTCAATGACTCTAATACCAAACATGAGATCCATTTTCTAACATGAAATGTGATATCCAACTCCTTCCCTTTCCAAACCTGAGAGCCTACCTATAGCATGGGATGTGATATCCAAGTCCTTCCCATTCCAATCCTTAGACCCTTCCTATAGCATGAGATGTGATATCTCAATGATTCTAATACCAAACCTGAGACCCATCCTATAACATGAGATGGGATATCCAACTCCTTCCATTTCAATCCTGAGACACTTCCGATAGCAGAGATGTGATATCTCAATGCTTATACCAACCCTGAGACCCTTCCTCTAACATGAGATGTGGTATCCAACTCCTTCCCATTCCAAACATGAGACCCTTCCTATAGCAAGAATGTGATATCCATCTCCTTCCCATTCCAATCCTGAGACCATTCCTATAGCATGAGATGTGATATCTCAATGCTTCTAATAGCAAACCTGTGATCCTTCCTATGACATGAAATGTGATATCCAATTCCTTCCCATGCCAAACCGGAGACCCTTCCTACAGCATGTGATGTGATATATCAATGCTTCTAATACCAAACCTGAGACCCGTCCTATAGCATGAGATGTGATATCCAACTCCTTCCCATCCCAATCCTGAGACACTTTTGATAGCAGAGATGTGATATCTCAATTCTTATACCAAACCTGAGACCCTTCCTATAACATGAAATGGGATATCCAACTCCTTCCCATTCCAAACCTGAGACCCTTCCGATAGCAGAGATGTGATATCTCAATGCTTCTAATACCAAACCTGAGACCCGTCCTATAGCATGAGATGTGATATTCAACTCCTTCCCATCCCAATCCTGAGACACTTTTGATAGCAGAGATGTGATATCTCAATTCTTATACCAAACCTGAGACCCTTCCTATAACATGAAATGGGATATCTAACTCCTTCCCATTCCAAACCTGAGATCCTTCCGATAGCATGAGATGTGATATCTCAATGCTTCTAATACCAAACCTGAGATCCTTCCTATAACATGAGATGTGATATCCAAATCCTTCCCGTTCCAAAACTGAGACCCTTCCGATAGCATGAGATGTGATATCTCAATGCCTCTAATACCAAACCTGAGATCCTTCCGATAGCATGAGATGTGATATCTCAATGCTTCTAATACCAAAGCTGAAATCCTTCCTATGACATGAGATGTGATATCTAAATCCTTCCCCTTCCAAACCTGAGACCTTCCCTTTAGCATGAGATGTGATATCCAACTCGTTCCCATTCCAATCCTGAGACCCTTCTGATAGCATGAGATGTGATATCTCAATGCCTCTAATACCAAACCTGAGATCCTACCTCTAACATGAAATGTGATATCCAACTCCTTCCCTTTCCAAACCTGTGAGCCTTCCTATAGCATGAGATGTGATATCCAAGTCCTTCTCATTCCAATCCGGAGACCCTTCCTATAACATGAGATGTGATATCCAACTCCTTCTGATTCCAACCTGAGACCCTTCCTATAGCATGAGATTGGATATCCAACTCCTTCCAAATCCAATCCTGATACCCTTCCGATTGCATGAGATGTGATATCCCAATGCTTCTACCAAACCTGAGACCCATACTATGACATCAGATGTGATATCAAACTCCTTCCCATTCCAATCTTGAGACCCTTCCTATAGCTTGAGATGTGATATCTCAATGCTTTTAATACCAAACCTGAGACCCTTCCTATAGCATGAGATGGGAAATGTGATATCCAACTCCTTCCCCTTCCAAACCTGAGAGCCTTCCTATAGCATGAGATGTGATATTGAAGTATTTCCCATTTCAATCCTGAGACCCTTCCTATAACATGAGATGTGATACCCAACACCTTCCCATTCCAACCTGAGACCCTTCCTATAGCATGATATGGGATATCCAACTACTTCCAAATCCAATCCTGATACCCTTCCGTTAGCATGAGATGTATCTCAATGCTTCTAATACCAAACCTGAGATCCTTCCTATAACATGAGATGTGATATCCAAATCCTTCCCCTTCCAAACCTGAGACCCTCCCTCTAGCATGAGATGTGATATCCAACTCCTTCCCATTCCAATCCTGAGACCCTTCCTATAGCATGAGATGTGATATCTCAATGCTTATACCAAACCTGAGAACCTTCCTATAGCATGAGATGTGATATCCAACTCCTTCCCATTCCAATCCTGAGACCCTTCCTATAACATGAGATGTGATATCCAACTCCTTCCCATTCCAATCCTGAGACCCTTCTGAGAGCATGAGATGTGATATCTCAATGCTTCTAATACCAAACCTGAGATCCTTCCGATAGCATGAGATGTGATATCTCAATTCTTCTAATACCAAACCTGAGATCCTTCCTATAACACGAGATGTGATATCCAAATCCTTCCCCTTCCAAACCTGAGACCCTCCCTTTGGCATGAGATGTGATATCCAACTCCTTCCCATTCCAATCCTGAGACCCTTCTGATAGCATGAGATGTGATATCTCAATGCCTCTAACAAACCTGAGATCCTACCTCTAACATGAAATGTGATATCCAACTCCTTCCCCTTCCAAACCTGAGAGCCTTCCTATAGCATGAGATGTGATATCGAAGTATTTCCCATTCCAATCCTGAGACCCTTCCTATAACATGAGATGTGATATCCAACTCCTTCCCATTCCAACCTGAGACCCTTCCTATAGCATGAGATGGGATATCCAACTACTTCCAAATCCAATCCTGATACCCTTTCGATAGCATGAGATGTGATATCTCAATGCCTCTAATACCAAACCCGAGATCCTTCCGATAGCATGAGATGCGATATCTCAATGCTTCTAATACCAAACCTGATTTCCTTCCTATAACATGAGATGTGATATCAAAATCCTTCCCCTTCCAAACCTGAGACCCTCCCTTTAGCATGAGATGTGATATCCAACTTCTTCCCATTCCCATCCTGAGACCCTTCTGATAGCATGAGATGTGATATCTCAATGCCTCTAATACCAAACCTGAGATCCTACCTCTAACATGAAATGTGATATCCTACTCCTTCCCTTTCCAAACGTGAGACCCTCCCTATAGCATGAGATGTGATATCCAACTACTTCCCATTCCAATCCTGAGGCCCTTCCTATAGCATGAGATGTGATATCTCAATGCTTATACCAAACCTGAGACCCTTCCTATAGCATGAGATGTGATATCCAACTCCTTCCCATTCCAATCCTGAGACCCTTCCTATAACATGAGATGTGATGTCTCAATGCTTCTAATATCAGACCTGAGATCCTTCCTATGGCATGAGATGTGATATCCAACTCCTTCCCATTCCAATCCTGAGAGCCTTCCTATGGCATGAGATGTGATATCCAACTCCTTCCCATTCCAATCCTGAGAGCCTTCCTATAGCATGAGATGTGATATCTCAAAGCTTCTAATACCAAACCTGAGATCCTTCCTATAACATGAGATGTGATATCCAAATCCTTCCCCTTCCAAACCTGAGACCCTCCCTTTAGCATGAGATGTGATATCTCAATGCTTCTAATACCAAACCTTATTTCCTTCCTATAACATGAGATGTGATATCAAAATCCTTCCCCTTCCAAACCTGAGACCCTCCCTTTAGCATGAGATGTGATATCCAACTCCTTCCCATTCCAATCCTGAGACCCTTCTGATAGCATGAGATGTGATATCTCAATGCCTCTAATACCAAACCTGAGATCCTACCTCTAACATGAAATGTGATATCCTACGCCTTCCCTTTCCAAACGTGAGACCCTCCCTATAGCATGAGATATGATATCCAAATACTTCCCATTCCAATCCTGAGACCCTTCCTATAGCATGAGATGTGATATCTCAATGCTTATACCAAACCTGAGACCCTTCCTATAGCATGAGATGTGATATCCAACTCCTTCCCATTCCAATCCTGAGACCCTTCCTATAACATGAGATGTGATGTCTCAATGCTTCTAATACCAAACCTGAGATCCTTCCTATGGCATGAGATGTGATATCCAACTCCTTCCCATTCCAACCTGAGACCCTTCGTATAGCATGAGATGGGATATCCAACTCCTTCCCATTCCAATCCTGAGACCCTTCTGATAGCATGAGATGTGATATCTCAATGCTTCTAATACCAAACCTGAGATCCTTCCTATAACATGAGATGTGATATCCAAATACTTCCCCTTCCAAACCTGAGACCCTCCCTTTGGCATGAGATGTGATATCCAACTCCTTCCCATTCCAATCCTGAGAGCCTTCTGATAGCATGAGATGTGATATCTCAATGCCTCTAATACCAAACCTGAGATCCTACCTCTAACATGAAATGTGATATCCTACTCCTTTCCTTTCCAAACGTGAGACCCTCCGTATAGCATGAGATGTGATATCCAACTCCTTCCCATTCCAATCCTGAGACCCTTCCTATAACATGAGATGTGATGTCTCAATGCTTCTAATACCAAACCTGAGATCCTTCCTATGGCATGTGATGTCATATAGAACTCCTTCCCATTCCAATCCTGAGACCCTTCCTATAGCATGAGATGTGATATCCAACTCCTTCCCATTCCAATCCTGAGATCCTTCTGAGAGCATGAGATGTGATATCTCAATGCTTCTAATACCAAACCTGAGATCCTTCCGATAGCATGAGATGTGATATCTCAATTCTTCTAATACCAAACCTGAGATCCTTCCTATAACACGAGATGTGATATCCAAATCCTTCCCCTTCCAAACCTGAGACCCTCCCTTTGGCATGAGATGTGATATCCAACTCCTTCCCATTCCAATCCTGAGACCCTTCCTATAACATGAGATGTGATGTCTCAATGCTTCTAATACCAAACCTGAGATCCTTCCTATGGCATGTGATGTCATATAAAACTCCTTCCCATTCCAATCCTGAGACCCTTCCCATAGCATGAGATGTGATATCCAACTCCTTCCCATTCCAATCCTGAGATCCATCTGAGAGCATGAGATGTGATATCTCAATGCTTCTAATACCAAACCTGAGATCCTTCCGATAGCATGAGATGTGATATCTCAATTCTTCTAATACCAAACCTGAGATCCTTCCTATAACACGAGATGTGATATCCAAATCCTTCCCCTTCCAAACCTGAGACCCTCCCTTTGGCATGAGATGTGATATCCAACTCCTTCCCATTCCAACCCTGGGACCCTTCTGATAGCATGAGATGTGATATTTCAATGCCTCTAACAAACCTGAGATCCTACCTCTAACATGAAATGTGATATCCAACTCCTTCCCATTCCAATCCTGAGACCCTTCCTATAGCATGAGACGTAATATCTCAATGCTTCTAATACCAAACCTGAGACCCTTCCTATAGCATGATATGGGATATTCAACTCCTTCCCAATCCAATCCTGAGACCCTTCTGATAGCATGAGATGTGATATCTCAATGCTTCTACCAAACCTGAGACCCTTCCCATGGCATGAGATGTGATATCAAACTCCTTCCCATTCCAATCCTGAAACCCTTCCTACACCATGAGATGTGATATCTTAATGCTTCTAATACCAAACCTGAGACCCGTCCTATAACATGAGATGTGATATCCAAATCCTTCCCCTTCCAAACCTGAGACCCTTCCTTTAGCATGAGATGTGATGTCCAGCTCCTTCTCATTCCAATCCTGAGACCCTTCCGATAGCATGAGATGTGATATCTAAGTCCTTCCCATTCCAATCCTGAGACCCTTCGGATAGCAGAGATGTGATATCTCAATCCTTATACCAAACCTGAGACTCTTCCTATGGCATGAGATGTGATATCCAACTCCTTCCCATTCCAATCCTGAGACCCCTCCTATAGCATGAGATGGGATATCTCAATGCTTCTACCAAACCTGACACCCTTCCTTTAGCATGAGATGTGATATCCAACTCCTTCCCATTCCAATCCTGAGACCCTTACTATAGCATGAGATGTGATATCTCAAGGCTTCTAATACCAAACCTGAGATCCTTCCTATAATATGAGATGTGATATCCAAATCCTTCCCCTTCCAAACCTGAGACCCTCCCTTTAGCATGAGATGTGATATCCAACTCCTTCCCATTCCAATCCTGAGACACTTCTGATAGCATGAGATGTAATGTCTCAATGCTTCTACCAAACCTGAGATCCTTCCGATAGCATGAGATGTGATATCTCAATGCTTCTAATAACAAACCTGAGATCCTTCCTATAACATGAGATGTGATATCCAAATCCTTCCCCTTCCAAACCTGAGACCCTCCCTTTAGCGTGAGATGTGATATCCAACTCCTTCCCATTCCAATCCTGAGACCCTTCTGATAGCATGAGATGTGATGTCTCAATGCCTCTAATACCAAACCTGAGATCCTACCTCTAACATGAAATGTGATATCCAACTCCTTCCCCTTCCAAACCTGAGAGCCGTCCTATAGCATGAGATGTGATATCCAACTCCTTCCCATTCCAATCCTGAGACTCTTCCTATAGCATGAGATGTGATATCTCAATGCTTCTACCAAACCTGAGACCCTTCCTATAGCATGAGATGTGATATCCGACTCCTTCCCAGTCCAATCCTCAGACACCTTCTATAGCATGAGATGTGATATCTCAATGCTTCTAATACCAAACCTGAGACCCTTCCTATGGCATGAGATTTGATATCAAACTCCTTCCCAATCCAATCCTGAGATCCTTCCTATAACATGAGATGTGATATCCAAATCCTTCCCCTTCCAAACCAGAGACCCTCCCTTTAGCGTGAGATGTGATATCCAACTCCTTCCCATTCCAATCCTTAGACCCTTCTGATAGCATGAGATGTGATGTCTCAATGCCTCTAATACCAAACCTGTGATCCTACATCTAACATGAAATGTGATATCCAACTCCTTCCCCTTCCAAACCTGAGAGCCTTCCTATAACATGAGATGTGATATCGAAGTCCTTCCCATTCCAATCCTGAGACCCTTCCTATAACATGAGATGTGATATCCAACTCCTTCCCATTCCAACCTGAGACCCTTCCTATAGCATGAGACGTAATATCTCAATGCTTCTAATACCAAACCTGAGACCCTTCCTATAGCATGATATGGGATATTCAACTCCTTCCCAATCCAATCCTGAGACCCTTCTGATAGCATGAGATGTGATATCTCAATGCTTCTACCAAACCTGAGACCCTTCCCATGGCATGAGATGTGATATCAAACTCCTTCCCATTCCAATCCTGAAACCCTTCCTACACCATGAGATGTGATATCTTAATGCTTCTAATACCAAACCTGAGACCCGTCCTATAACATGAGATGTGATATCCAAATCCTTCCCCTTCCAAACCTGAGACCCTTCCTTTAGCATGAGATGTGATGTCCAGCTCCTTCTCATTCCAATCCTGAGACCCTTCCGATAGCATGAGATGTGATATCTAAGTCCTTCCCATTCCAATCCTGAGACCCTTCGGATAGCAGAGATGTGATATCTCAATCCTTATACCAAACCTGAGACTCTTCCTATGGCATGAGATGTGATATCCAACTCCTTCCCATTCCAATCCTGAGACCCCTCCTATAGCATGAGATGGGATATCTCAATGCTTCTACCAAACCTGACACCCTTCCTTTAGCATGAGATGTGATATCCAACTCCTTCCCATTCCAATCCTGAGACCCTTACTATAGCATGAGATGTGATATCTCAAGGCTTCTAATACCAAACCTGAGATCCTTCCTATAATATGAGATGTGATATCCAAATCCTTCCCCTTCCAAACCTGAGACCCTCCCTTTAGCATGAGATGTGATATCCAACTCCTTCCCATTCCAATCCTGAGACACTTCTGATAGCATGAGATGTAATGTCTCAATGCTTCTACCAAACCTGAGATCCTTCCGATAGCATGAGATGTGATATCTCAATGCTTCTAATAACAAACCTGAGATCCTTCCTATAACATGAGATGTGATATCCAAATCCTTCCCCTTCCAAACCTGAGACCCTCCCTTTAGCGTGAGATGTGATATCCAACTCCTTCCCATTCCAATCCTGAGACCCTTCTGATAGCATGAGATGTGATGTCTCAATGCCTCTAATACCAAACCTGAGATCCTACCTCTAACATGAAATGTGATATCCAACTCCTTCCCCTTCCAAACCTGAGAGCCGTCCTATAGCATGAGATGTGATATCCAACTCCTTCCCATTCCAATCCTGAGACTCTTCCTATAGCATGAGATGTGATATCTCAATGCTTCTACCAAACCTGAGACCCTTCCTATAGCATGAGATGTGATATCCGACTCCTTCCCAGTCCAATCCTCAGACACCTTCTATAGCATGAGATGTGATATCTCAATGCTTCTAATACCAAACCTGAGACCCTTCCTATGGCATGAGATTTGATATCAAACTCCTTCCCAATCCAATCCTGAGATCCTTCCTATAACATGAGATGTGATATCCAAATCCTTCCCCTTCCAAACCAGAGACCCTCCCTTTAGCGTGAGATGTGATATCCAACTCCTTCCCATTCCAATCCTTAGACCCTTCTGATAGCATGAGATGTGATGTCTCAATGCCTCTAATACCAAACCTGTGATCCTACATCTAACATGAAATGTGATATCCAACTCCTTCCCCTTCCAAACCTGAGAGCCTTCCTATAACATGAGATGTGATATCGAAGTCCTTCCCATTCCAATCCTGAGACCCTTCCTATAACATGAGATGTGATATCCAACTCCTTCCCATTCCAACCTGAGACCCTTCCTATAGCATGAGATGGGATATCCAACTACTTCCAAATCCAATCCTGATACCCTTCCGATAGCATGAGATGTGATATCCCAATGCTTCTACCAAACCTGAGACCCATACTATGGCATGAGATGTGATATCAAACTCCTTCCCCTTCCAAACCTGAGACCCTCCCTTTGGCATGAGATGTGATATCCAACTCCTTCCCATTCCAATCCTGAGAGCCTTCTGATAGCATGAGATGTGATATCTCAATGCCTCTAATACCAAACCTGAGATCCTACCTCTAACATGAAATGTGATATCCTACTCCTTCCCTTTCCAAACGTGAGACCCTCCCTATAGCATGAGATGTGATATCCAACTACTTCCCATTCCAATCCTGAGGCCCTTCCTATAGCATGAGATGTGATATCTCAATGCTTATACCAAACCTGAGACCCTTCCTATAGCATGAGATGTGATATCCAACTCCTTCCCATTCCAATCCTGAGACCCTTCCTATAACATGAGATGTGATGTCTCAATGCTTCTAATATCAGACCTGAGATCCTTCCTATGGCATGAGATGTGATATCCAACTCCTTCCCATTCCAATCCTGAGAGCCTTCCTATAGCATGAGATGTGATATCCAACTCCTTCCCATTCCAATCCTGAGAGCCTTCCTATAGCATGAGATGTGATATCTCAAAGCTTCTAATACCAAACCTGAGATCCTTCCTATAACATGAGATGTGATATCCAAATCCTTCCCCTTCCAAACCTGAGACCCTCCCTTTAGCATGAGATGTGATATCTCAATGCTTCTAATACCAAACCTTATTTCCTTCCTATAACATGAGATGTGATATCCAAATCCTTCCCCTTCCAAACCTGAGACCCTCCCTTTAGCATGAGATGTGATATCCAACTCCTTCCCATTCCAATCCTGAGACCCTTCTGATAGCATGAGATGTGATATCTCAATGTCTCTAATACCAAACCTGAGATCCTACCGCTAACATGAAAGGTGATATCCTACTCCTTCCCTTTCCAAACGTGAGACCCTCCCTATAGCATGAGATGTGATATCCAACTCCTTCCCATTCCAATCCTGAGACCCTTCCTATAGCATGAGATGTGATATCTCAATGCTTATACCAAACCTGAGAACCTTCCTATAGCATGAGATGTGATATCCAACTCCTTCCCATTCCAATCCTGAGACCCTTCCTATAACATGAGATGTGATATCCAACTCCTTCCCATTCCAATCCTGAGACCCTTCTGATAGCATGAGATGTGATATATCAATGCTTCTAATACCAAACCTGAGATCCTTCCGATAGCATGAGATGTGATATCTCAATTCTTCTATTACCAAACCTGAGATCCTTCCTATAACACGAGATGTGATATCCAAATCCTTCACCTTCCAAACCTGAGACCCTCCCTTTGGCTTTGGCATGAGATGTGATATCCAACTCCTTCCCATTCCAATCCTGAGACCCTTCTGATAGCATGAGATGTGATATCTCAATGCCTCTAACAAACCTGAGATCCTACCTCTAACATGAAATGTGATATCCAACTCCTTCCCCTTCCAACCTGAGAGCCTTCCTATAGCATGAGATGTGATATCCAACTCCTTCCCATTCCAACCTGAGACCCTTCCTATAGCATGAGATGGGATATCCAACTACTTCCAAATCCAATCCTGATACCCTTTCGATAGCATGAGATGTGATATCTCAATGCCTCTAATTCCAAACCTGAGATCCTTCCGATAGCATGAGATGCGATATCTCAATGCTTCTAATACCAAACCTAATTTCCTTCCTATAACATGAGATGTGATATCACAATCCTTCCCCTTCCAAACCTGAGACCCTCCCTTTAGCATGAGATGTGATATCCAACTCCTTCCCATTCCAATCCTGAGACCCTTCCTATAACATGAGATGTGATGTCTCAATGCTTCTAATACCAGACCTGAGATCCTTCCTATGGCATTAGATGTGATATCCAACTCCTTCCCATTCCAATCCTGAGAGCCTTCCTATAGCATGAGATGTGATATCCAATTCCTTCCCATTCCAATCCTGAGAGCCTTCCTATAGCATGAGATGTTATATCTCAAAGCTTCTAATACCAAACCTGAGATCCTTCCTATAACATGAGATGTGATATCCAAATCCTTCCCCTTCCAAACCTGAGACCCTCCCTTTAGCATGAGATGTGATATCTCAATGCTTCTAATACCAAACCTGATTTCCTTCCTATAACATGAGATGTGATATCAAAATCCTCCCCCTTCCAAACCTGAGACCCTCCCTTTAGCATGAGATGTGATATCCAACTCCTTCCCATTCCAATCCTGAGACCCTTCTGATAGCATGAGATGTGATATCTCAATGCCTCTAATACCAAACCTGAGATCCTACCTCTAACATGAAATGTGATATCCTACTCCTTCCCTTTCCAAACGTGAGACCCTCCCTATAGCATGAGATGTGATATCCAAATACTTCCCATTCCAATCCTGAGACCCTTCCTATATCATGAGATGTGATATCTCAATGCTTATACCAAACCTGAGACCCTTCCTATAGCATGAGATGTGATATCCAACTCCTTCCCATTCCAATCCTGAGACCCTTCCTATAACATGAGATGTGATGTCTCAATGCTTCTAATACCAAACCTGAGATCCTTCCTATGGCATGAGATGTGATATCCAACTCCTTCCCATTCCAACCTGAGACCCTTCCTTTAGCATGAGATGGGATATCCAACTCCTTCCCATTCCAATCCTGAGACTCTTCTGATAGCATGAGATGTGATATCTCAATGCTTCTAATACCAAACCTGAGATCCTTCCGATAACATGAGATGTGATATCTCAATTCTTCTAATACCAAACCTGAGATCCTTCCTATAACACGAGATGTGATATCCAAATACTTCCCCTTCCAAACCTGAGACCCTCCCTTTGGCATGAGATGTGATATCCAACTCCTTCCCATTCCAATCCTGAGAGCCTTCTGATAGCATGAGATGTGATATCTCAATGCCTCTAATACCAAACCTGAGATCCTACCTCTAACATGAAATGTGATATCCAACTCCTTCCCCTTCCAAACCTGAGAGCCTTCCTATAACATGAGATGTGATATCGAAGTCCTTCCCATTCCAATCCTGAGACCCTTCCTATAACATGAGAGGTGGTATCCAACTCCTTCCCATTCCAACCTGAGACCCTTCCTATAGCATGAGATGGGATATCCAACTACTTCCAAATCCAATCCTGATACCCTTCCGATAGCATGAGATGTGATATCCCAATGCTTCTACCAAACCTGAGACCCATACTATGGCATGAGATGTGATATCAAACTCCTTCCCATTCCAATCCCGAGCCCCTTCCTATAGCTTAAGATGTGATATCCAACTCCTTCCCATTCCAATTCTGAGACCCTTCCTTTCCCAGGAGACTTGCTATCTCAATGCTTCTAATACCAAACCTGACACCCGTCCTATAACATGAGTTGTGATATCCAAATCCTTCCCCTTCCAAACCTTAGACCCTTCCTTTATCATGAGATGTGATATCCAACTCCTTCCCATTCCAATCCTGAGACCCTTCCCATATCATGAGATTTGTTATCTCAATGCTTCTAATATCAAACTTGAGACATTCCCTATAGCATGAGATGTGATATCCAAGTCCTTCCCATTCCAATCATGAGACCCTTCCTATAGCATGAGATGTGATATCTCAATGCTTCTAATACCAAAACTGAGACCCTTCCTATAACATGATATGGGATATCCAACTCCTTCCCATTCCAATCCTAAAACCCTTCCGATAGCAGAGATGTGATATCTCAATGCTTATACCAAACCTGAGAACCTTCCTATGGCATGAGATGTCATATACAACTCCTTCCCATTCCAATCCTGAGACCCTTCCTATAGCATGAGATGTGATATCTCAATGCTTATACCAAACCTGAGACCATTCCTATAGCATGAGATGTGATATCCCATTCCTTCCCATTCCAAAATGAGACCCTTCCTATAGCATGAGATGTGATGTCTGAATGCTTCTAATACCAAATCTGAGATCCTTCCTATAACACGAGATGTGATATCAAAATCCTTCCCCTTCCAAACCTGAGACCCTCCCTTTGGCATGAGATGTGATATCCAACTCCTTCCCATTCCAATCCTGAGACCCTTCCTACAGCATGAGATGTGATATCTCAATGATTCTAATAACAAACCCGAGACCCGTCCTATAACATGAGATGTGATATCCAACTCCTTCCCATTCCAATCCTGAGACCCTTCCTATAGCATGAGATGTGATATCTCAATGCTTATACCAAACCTGAGACCCTTCCTATAGCATGAGATGTGATATCCAAATCCTTCCCATTCCAATCCTGAGACCCTTCCTATAGCATGAGATGTGATATCTCAATGCCTCTAATACCAAAAATGAGATACATCCTCTAACATGAAATGTGATATCCAACTCCTTCCCTTTCCAAACCTGAGAGCCTACCTATAGCATGAGATGTGCTATCCAAGTCCTTCCCATTCCAATCCTTAGACCCTTCCTACAGCATGAGATGTGATATCTCAATGATTCTAATACCAAACCTGAGACGTGTCCTATAACATGAGATGGGATATCCAACTCCTTCCATTTCAATCCTGAGACACTTCCGATAGCAGAGATGTGACATCTCAATGCTGATACCAACCCTGAGACCCTTCCTATAACATGAGATGTGGTATCCAACTCCTTCCCCTTCCAAACCTGAGACCCTCCCTTTGGCATGAGATGTGATATCCAACTCCTTCCCATTCCAATCCTGAGACCCTTCTGATAGCATGAGATGTGATATCTCAATGCCTCTAATACCAAACCTGAGATCCTACCTCTAACATGAAATGTGATATCCAACTCCTTCCCCTTCCAAACCTGAGAGCCTTCCTATAACATGAGATGTGATATGGAAGTCCTTCCCATTCCAATCCTGAGACCCTTCCTATAGCATGAGATGTGATATCCAACTCCTTCCCATTCCAACCTGAGACCCTTCCTATAGCATGAGATGGGATATCCAACTACTTCCAAATCCAATCCTGATACCCTTCCGATAGCATGAGATGTGATATCGCAATGCTTCTACCAAACCTGAGACCCATACTATGGCATGAGATGTGATATCAAACTCCTTCCCATTCCAATCCCGAGACCCTTCCTATAGCTTGAGATGTGATATCCAACTCCTTCCCATTCCAATTCTGAGACCCTTCCTATACCAGGAGACTTGCTATCTCAATGCTTCTAATACCAAACCTGACACCCGTCCTATAACATGAGTTGTGATATCCAAATCTATCCCCTTCCAAACCTTAGACCCTTCCTTTATCATGAGATGTGATATCCAACTCCTTCCCATTCCAATCCTGAGACCCTTCCCATATCATGAGATTTGTTATCTCAATGCTTCTAATATCAAACTTGAGACCCTCCCTATAGCATGAGATGTGATATCCAAGTCCTTCCCATTCCAATCCTGAGACCCTTCCTATAGCATGATGTGATTTCTCAATGCTTATACCAAACCTGAGACCCTTCCTATAGCATGAGATGTGATATCCCATTCCTTCCCATTCCAAAATGAGACCCTTCCTATAGCATGAGATGTGATGTCTCAATGCTTCTAATACCAAATCTGAGATCCTTCCTATAACACGAGATGTATTATCAAAATCCTTCCCCTTCCAAACCTGAGACCCTCCCTTTGGCATGAGATCTGATATCCAACTCCTTCCCATTCCAATCCTGAGACCCTTCCTACAGCATGAGATGTGATATCTCAATGATTCTAATAACAAACCCGAGACCCGTCCTATAACATGAGATGTGATATCCAACTCCTTCCCATTCCAATCCTGAGACCCTTCCTAGCATGAGATGTGATATCTCAATGCTTATACCAAACCTGAGACCCTTCCTATAGCATGAGATGTGATATCCAAATCCTTCCCATTCCAATCCTGAGACCCTTCCTATAGCATGAGATGTGATATCTCAATGACTCTAATACCAAACATGAGATCCATTTTCTAACATGAAATGTGATATCCAACTCCTTCCCTTTCCAAACCTGAGAGCCTACCTATAGCATGGGATGTGATATCCAAGTCCTTCCCATTCCAATCCTTAGACCCTTCCTACAGCATGAGATGTGATATCTCAATGATTCTAATACCAAACCTGAGACCCGTCCTATAACATGAGATGGGATATCCAACTCCTTCCATTTCAATCCTGAGACACTTCCGATAGCAGAGATGTGATATCTCAATGCTTATACCAACCCTGAGACCCTTCCTCTAACATGAGATGTGGTATCCAACTCCTTCCCATTCCAAACATGAGACCCTTCCTATAGCAAGAATGTGATATCCATCTCCTTCCCATTCCAATCCTGAGACCATTCCTATAGCATGAGATGTGATATCTCAATGCTTCTAATAGCAAACCTGTGATCCTTCCTATGACATGAAATGTGATATCCAATTCCTTCCCATGCCAAACCGGAGACCCTTCCTACAGCATGTGATGTGATATATCAATGCTTCTAATACCAAACCTGAGACCCGTCCTATAGCATGAGATGTGATATCCAACTCCTTCCCATCCCAATCCTGAGACACTTTTGATAGCAGAGATGTGATATCTCAATTCTTATACCAAACCTGAGACCCTTCCTATAACATGAAATGGGATATCCAACTCCTTCCCATTCCAAACCTGAGACCCTTCCGATAGCAGAGATGTGATATCTCAATGCTTCTAATACCAAACCTGAGACCCGTCCTATAGCATGAGATGTGATATCCAACTCCTTCCCATCCCATTCCTGAGACACTTTTGATAGCAGAGATGTGATATCTCAATTCTTATACCAAACCTGAGACCCTTCCTATAACATGAAATGGGATATCCAACTCCTTCCCATTCCAAACCTGAGATCCTTCCGATAGCATGAGATGTGATATCTCAATGCTTCTAATACCAAACCTGAGATCCTTCCTATAACATGAGATGTGATATCCAAATCCTTCCCGTTCCAAAACTGAGACCCTTCCGATAGCATGAGATGTGATATCTCAATGCCTCTAATACCAAACCTGAGATCCTTCCGATAGCATGAGATGTGATATCTCAATGCTTCTAATACCAAACCTGAAATCCTTCCTATAACATGAGATGTGATATCCAAATCCTTCCCCTTCCAAACCTGAGACCTTCCCTTTAGCATGAGATGTGATATCCAACTCGTTCCCATTCCACTCCTGAGACCCTTCGGATAGCATGAGATGTGATATCTCAATGCCTCTAATACCAAACCTGAGATCCTACCTCTAACATGAAATGTGATATCCAACTCCTTCCCTTTCCAAACCTGTGAGCCTTCCTATAGCATGAGATGTGATATCCAAGTCCTTCTCATTCCAATCCGGAGACCCTTCCTATAACATGAGATGTGATATCCAACTCCTTCTGATTCCAACCTGAGACCCTTCCTATAGCATGAGATTGGATATCCAACTCCTTCCAAATCCAATCCTGATACCCTTCCGATTGCATGAGATGTGATATCCCAATGCTTCTACCAAACCTGAGACCCATACTATGACATCAGATGTGATATCAAACTCCTTCCCATTCCAATCTTGAGACCCTTCCTATAGCTTGAGATGTGATATCCAACTCCTTGCCATTCCAATTCTGAGACCCTTCCTATACCATGAGACTTGATATCTCAATGCTTCTACCAAACCTGAGACCCATACTATTGCATGAGATGTGATATCAAACTCCTTCCAATTCCAATCCTGAGAACCTTCCTATAACATGAGATGAGATATCCAAATCCTTCCCCTTCCAAACCTTAGACCCTTTCTTTATCATGAGATGTGATATCCAACTCCTTCCGATTCCAATCCTGAAACCCTTCCTACACCATGAGATGTGATATCTGAATGCTTCTAATACCAAACCTGAGACCCATCCTATAACATGAGATGTGATATCCAAATCCTTCCCCTTCCAAACCTGAGACCCTTCCTTTAGCATGAGATGTGATATCCAGCTCCTTCTCATTCCAATCCTGAGACCCTTCCGATAGCATGAGATGTGATATCTCAATGCTTCTAATAACAAAACTGAGACCCTCCCTATAGCATGAGATGTGATATCTAAGTCCTTCCCATTCCAATCCTGAGACCCTTCGGATAGCAGAGATGTGATATCCAACTCCTTCCCATTCCAACCTGAGACCCTTCCTATAGCATGAGATGTGTTAAGACGGATTTCTGAACTCTGTCCTGGTGGCGCAGAGGTTCAGAAGGCCAACCTAATTACTTGGAACAGGGTAACCTCTGGACAAGCCAGACCAATCAAGGTAGCGATCGCGGCGGTCAAGACTAGGTCTCAAGAGGGGTGAGGGTGACTGAAAGCCCACAGTGAGCACACAAAGCAAGAGCGCGTACAAACTACTCCAAACAGTTGTTTATATCAAAAATAGATACACATTTATTATAAGGCCTTGAAACTAATAACCACAGTAAAAGCAGCAATATACAACGATATTAAACCAACACATACACTATCCACCCAATATATATACAGAATACACAGTTTCACAGCATTAGCAGCACGAAATATGTTATCCACCTGCAGGGG
The DNA here is from genome assembly GCF_040938575.1 of Ambystoma mexicanum. Classification (NCBI taxonomy): domain Eukaryota; kingdom Metazoa; phylum Chordata; class Amphibia; order Caudata; family Ambystomatidae; genus Ambystoma; species Ambystoma mexicanum. Next base: position 467,165,815 of record NC_090940.1, on the reverse strand, counting down.
AAGGAAAACAGGCAGTGCGAACCAATGCGTGTGATATGTCCGCCTTCTGAGGCCCCTAACTAGATGGTAGTCCAATCCCTACGAAGAGTGGAGCCTAGCGCTCAAAAGTACCTGCACACGCCGGTGCCAATGGGCAGAAGGTGAAGCTCTTCGGAGGACGTTGGACAGCTCTGTAGGGTGCCCTAATGAAGGAGAACACGGTCCGCGACTCTAGCGCAGCCTCCACTGTGAGGCAGAAGCAGGGCGCGAGTACGGACAAGGGGTGCTGTATTCACAGCGGGGAAAAGCAAAGGGCACTGCAGGAGGGCGACCAGATCCTAGCTAATCTACTCACCGGTCCCCGAAGCAAGCAGGCCCGAGCTTCTCCTCGATAGATGCAGCTTCTGGCAGGTTCTGAAGAGCAGGGAACGTCTCGTCGTCGTGCAGAGTAAAAAGACGTCCCGATCGAAGAAACAAGCACAGTTTTGTCGCCACAGCAGGGCAACGGAACGGCCGGGTGTATTCAAGCCAAACGAGCACCGTTCACCTCTAGCTTAGGGTTGCTAAGCAAACGAAGCGTGTGAGCGTGCCCCGGACTCAGAATACCACCCAACCTGTCGGCGATTACAGAGCAGGACTCCTTAGTAAGCTGGTCAGTCAACTGGATGGCCCAGAGACACTTCCGAAGGCTTACAGCAGGAGTTGATGAAGGTGCCGGGAATAGCTGGTCCTGCTATTCCAATAGGTCGAAGCGCCAGTACAGGCCTTCTTGTTCGATCTTAGGTGGAAAGGGCTTCACCGGACGACAGCAATGAGGAGCAGAAGTTCTTCAGGGGGTCACCAGTGATTCCTCGGTCCAGCCTCGTGTTCGCAGGATACTTGGCTCCTGTATCCCTGGGTTCGTAAGAACTCAGGAGATCGACATGGTAGTGGTGTTTCCAGCTCCCTCTTATCCACGGTTCCCTTCGCGCCAAAACGGAGGGGAGCCAATGGGAGATCCGCTCATCAACACACATACCATACGTGGACCAATCACGGACCACGGTGGTCCCAGGCATTCACACCACCCTAGACTCTCTGGCACCCAGGATGTGTATTGGGACCAGACAGCCCATCCCACATCCTGGGGGCACTCAAACGACATGTAGAAGCCCGCGAAAGCAACCGTGTTTCGCGGGAAACTACATGCCCAAATAAGGAAGGCCCCGGGTCGCCTGACCCGGGGGAAGGTAAAGGGAGCAAGACGGACAGTGGACTAGACAAAGGAGCCTCGTGGTCCGGCCATTTTGTGTAGCCGGGCCACCCTTTTGTGTTCGCGGCAAAAACGTGCTCAGAACGGCAAAAGGAGCTCAAAATAAACCAAATGATCGCTGCCACCAGCCCAGTCCCTGAATGACTTGCACCGATCCAAAAACCATCCTACAAGAGTGTCTAGGGTCTGTAGAAGGCTAGAGACCCAAGAGAGCTGTAACTTAGCTTACAGTGCTCTCTTGTGTCGTGTTGCACTAAAATGGCGACACGATAAAAGAAACTACGGGAAACAGCGTTCCCCGGTACTGACTGTCTTAAGGGCATGTCAGTTTCCCCGTAAGAAAGGAGCGAAAGCCCAGAGGAGTACGGCAGAAGGCTGCACTTCTCTGGCAAAGTCAAGAAAACAGGTAGAAAACAATAGCAAAAAGTTTAGGGGTTGCCACATGGAAGGAAAGTTCCCTACAATAACGAAATCTTTCCTAACACTCGCCCCTCCCAGACTATGGACAGGGGGAACTAATCCACCCCTGGATGAGTCTCTTGTTCAGGTCGGTAAAACATTCTGGACAGCCGGTCAAGTGGCACAGCGAGTAGAGCGCTCGCTTTGACATCCGTGCAGAGTCTGCTAACGCAGGTTCGAATCCCGGCGGGGCCAATCTCAGCCTTTCATCCTTCCGAGGTCGATAAATGAGCACCACACACCGTGGGTAATAATAAGCAGCGCTCAGATACCTGAGGGTTTGTAGCGCTATATAAAAGCCTAATTATTATTATTATTATTATTATTAACCCATCAGCATTGCTATGTTGGACACCTGGCCTATGCTCAATAGTGAAGTCGAAGCCTTGTAGACTTATGGACCACCTAAGCAACTTTGGATTCTCCCCCTTCATGTTCATTAGCCACTTTAACGGCTTATGGTCAGTCTGCACAGTGAAGTGGGTCCCATAGAGGTAGGGCCGCAGCTTCCTTAGGGCCCACACAACAGAGAAACATTCTTTCTCTACCGTGGACCATCTGAGCTCTCTGTCCTTAAGCTGGCGACTAATAAAACCGATAGGGTGTTCCTTACCCTTCTCATCTACTTGTGATAGTACACCTCCTATCCCAGTGTCAGAGGCATCCGTCTGCACGATAAAAGGTCTTTGATAATCAGGGGCCCTGAGCACAGGGGCCTGGCACAAGGAGTCTTTCAAGCCATTGAAGGCCTTCTCACACTCGTCAGTCCAAGTTACCTTCTTGGGTTTCTTCGGAGTTGTGAGGGCAGTCAGAGGAGCAGCTATGGTGCCATAGTCTGCCACAAAATTGCGGTAATAACCCGTGAGTCCTAAGAAGGCTCTCACTTGGGTTTGCGTAGTGGGGGTAGGCCAGTCTTGTACCGCTGGTACCTTACTGGATAGAGGCTGTCTCCTCCCTCCAACTACTTCATGTCCAAGGCAAACCACTGAGCCTTGTCCATTTTGGTGAGGGGCCACTCGGACACCTTCAAAAGAGCTTTCTGAAGGACTGCTTTGGAACAGGTCAGGGAGAGGTTCAGACTCCTCTTCCTCAACGTCTGAAGCCAATAGCAGTGCTGCGATTTCGCCGCTTGGGACGAAAGCCTTCAGCCTATTCACGAGAAACACTTTTAGAGCCTGTCCAGGCCTTCCAGGGTCCACTGAATAGCTAACCTCACCCAGGGGCTCCACCACTGGGTAAGGGCCTGACCATTTGTCCTGTAAAGCCCGAGGCCTTATGGGATTCACGATCAGGACTTGCTGGCCATGTGTAAAGTTGATGAGGGAAGCTTTCTGGTCGTACCTATGTTTCACCAGCGCTTGCCCTGCCTTCAATTTAGCACTAGCCAAGCCCATCAGAAGTACCATCCGTTTTCTGAGCCCTAGCACATAATCAACTACATTGGTAGTAACAGGGGGAGTGGGCATCTCCCATCCCTCCTTGACGATGGCTAAGGGTCCCCGTACGGGATGACCGAACAGAAGTTCGAAGGGGCTGAAGCCAACACCCTCCTGTGGTACCTCTCGGTAGGCAAACAGTAAGCATGAAACAAGAAGATCCCACTTTCTTCTCTGAGGCTCCTCCAGAGCCCCAATCATGCTCGTTAGCGTCCTGTTGAAACGCCCCCCCAGACCATCGGTCTGGGGGCGGTATGCAGAAGAGAACCTGTAGGTGACCCCACATTCTTTCCACATAGCCTGCCTATACTTCGACATAAAGTTGCTGCCATGATCCGACACAACTTCTTTAGGGAAGCCAACCCTAGTAAACATGCCGAGTAAAGCTTCTGCAACTGGCTTGGCAGTTACAGTTGTAAATGGGACGGCCTCAGGATACCTGGTTGCATGGTCGACCAGCACCAGGATAAACCTATTGCCTGAGGATGTTTGCGGGTCAAGGGGACCAACCATGTCGATCCCTACCCTTTCAAATGGTACCCCCACAACTGGGAGCGGTACCAACGGAGCTTGGATTGTCGCACCAACCTTACCAGACAACTGGCAGGCGGCACAACTCCTGCAGTGACTTTCTACTTGCTCCCCCATCTTGGGCCAGTAGAAGTGCATGGATAACCTTTGCTTGGTCCTCCTCATACCAAGGTGACCAGCAAGGTGAACGACATGCGCCAACTGCAGGAGGAAGGGCCTAACAGCAAGGGAAACCACCAACCTCCTATGGTCTCCTTCTGTAGACTCTGTGGGCTCACTATAAAGGAGTCCACCTTCCTGGTAAATCCTTTGCAACCCAGGAGGTTCACCCTCAAGCTGGGAGCAGGCCTGTCTCCTTAGGCCTTCCAGAGATGGGCACTCACGTTGGCCCTTACTGAAGTCGTCCCCATCAGGACCTCCTTCCACTAACAAGTCTTTTAGTTCAGGATGGTCGTTGGGGTCGAACACTTCAGGCATCGCCACCTCCTCGTCAGGCTCGGGCGATTGACCAACTCCCTCCACCGCAGTGGTAGGCGAGCTCGGGGGAATATTCTCTTTCCCCCGTCGGGACTTGTTGACTCCTTTCGCCTTGGGTTTCCCCTTCGGCTGGGGCGGCGTATTGGACTTGGCCAATGCTGCCCGTGCTTGAGACCGTGTGTAGGGTCTTTCGGCAGTGTCTCCTACGAGCCCTAGAGCTCTGAGATCATTGCCCAACAAGACCTTTCCCGGGACGTTTCTCTGAATGCTCACTGGAATCCTAACTGCTGTACCATTTAAAGTTAGATTAACAGGGATCACGGGAAACATACGGAGGGGGCCGTCAGCCAACTTAGTGGGCATCAGAGTAGCTCTGGCAACTTCCTCTGAGTCTACCAAGGTAGAATCCACTACAGTTCGACTGCACCCACTATCCCTAAGAGCTGGAGTATCCACTCCATTGATCAGCACACTGTCTTTAAAGTAGTGCTTGGTATTATCCGGAATCCTAGCATACGCCTCTGCGACTTTAGGCTCCCAGGAACCCAGGGACACTAAAACTACCTCAGCCTCTATTCCGCTGGGAAATGAGTCTGAGGAGAAGGATGCTCCTGTAATCTCTTCTTCCTCGTAGGAGGAGAAGGCCAGATTAGCGGAGTGGACCCCCAAAGGTCTAACCTTACAACGGGGATCCCCCTTCACATGGTCAGTTGCTCCACAAGAAAAACAAGCCCCATTGGGTCTGTTTACGTAGGGAGGCTTATTATAACCAGAGTTCTGTTTCGGAGGCGAACCTCCACTACCCTGTGAGTTCTCGGATGGCTTACCCTTATTTTTCTTTTTGTGGCCCTTATGGGAAGATGATTTAGCAGATTCCCCACCCTCCATATCTTTGGTCTTTTTCCCTTCCTCCTGCTTACCAGGATGAGTTTTGTCCTTATGGGACACTCGATGTGACACCCATAAGTCTGCTGCAATGGCCAGCTTCTTAGGATCTATCTCCTTCGAATCGGCCAAATGCTGCTTAAGCTCCGGGGAAGAAGAAGCAAAAATGTGTTCCAGCATGACCAGATTGATCATGCCTTCGAAGGTAGAAACCTTATAACCTTCAACCCAGCCAGTCAAGTTTTTCAGGGACTCAGCTACATACGACACCCAAGTACCACCTTCCTTTTTCTTATACTCTCTAAACCTTTTCAAATATTGGGTCGGAGTCTTCCCAAACTTTAAAATGAGAGTCTGCTTCAACATTGCAAAATCAGCGCGCTCAGCCTTCGACATTTCCATAATGGCACTGCAACCAGAATGGGGCAGTCTGCTGAGTAACCATGCAATCTTATCCGCATTATCAACCTCTTGAACCTCGCATGCATACTCAAACGCATTTAACCAGTCCATAATGTCATTTCGTTCCTCATACACACTGAGCAGATCTTTTGGAAACCGTGGATGAGAGGAAGCCCCAGAACCATGTCCAGGACCCTTGGACCCATTTGCGAACTGAAGCTTGGCCAGTTCCAACTGGTGATCCCTGTCTTTTTGTTTTTCTGCCTGGTCGATTTTCAGTTTGGCTATGCTGAATTCAAGCTCCTGCTGCCTAAACCGCAGCTCTTGCTTCTTGAATTCAAGCATAGCCTCCCCATCAACACTGGCAGAGGAAACGTTAGACATTACATCCTCCCTGTCCTCGTGGTCGTGATGGATCAGTGCAGCGGCAGAACCGTCGGTTCTGCCAGTGAGAGCAGCCCCACCACCTTCTGCACTGTCCTCGGAAGTTATAGCGTCAAGCTGCGCTTCTTGCCACGCCACGATTCTCTGGATCATTTCCAATTTAGTGCCTTGAGAGGAAACCCCTCTCTCCGCACACATCTTCTTCAATGTTTCAGATTTCGAAGCATTTAAGGTTAATAAAGTATTCGTTTCCATACTGTTGATAGGACTATGGCCTTTTTAACGTTATATTCAATACTTTACTGCGTGTCCTGGTTGGAATAACCTGAAAACGCCTTAGCTCGTGCGCAACACCGGATACCTTCAGTCGTATCCCACCGCTGTACACCAATTTGTTAAGACGGATTTCTGAACTCTGTCCTTGTGGCGCAGAGGTTCAGAAGGCCAACCTAATTACTTGGAACAGGGTAACCTCTGGACAAGCCAGACCAATCAAGGTAGCGATCGCGGCGGTCAAGACTAGGTCTCAAGAGGGGTGAGGGTGACTGAAAGCCCACAGTGAGCACACAAAGCAAGAGCGCGTACAAACTACTCCAAACAGTTGTTTATATCAAAAATAGATACACATTTATTATAAGGCCTTGAAACTAATAACCACAGTAAAAGCAGCAATATACAACGATATTAAACCAACACATACACTATCCACCCAATATATATACAGAATACACAGTTTCACAGCATTAGCAGCACGAAATATGTTATCCACCTGCAGGGGAAGGAAAACAGGCAGTGCGAACCAATGCGTGTGATATGTCCGCCTTCTGAGGCCCCTAACTAGATGGTAGTCCAATCCCTACGAAGAGTGGAGCCTAGCGCTCAAAAGTACCTGCACACGCCGGTGCCAATGGGCAGAAGGTGAAGCTCTTCGGAGGACGTTGGACAGCTCTGTAGGGTGCCCTAATGAAGGAGAACACGGTCCGCGACTCTAGCGCAGCCTCCACTGTGAGGCAGAAGCAGGGCGCGAGTACGGACAAGGGGTGCTGTATTCACAGCGGGGAAAAGCAAAGGGCACTGCAGGAGGGCGACCAGATCCTAGCTAATCTACTCACCGGTCCCCGAAGCAAGCAGGCCCGAGCTTCTCCTCGATAGATGCAGCTTCTGGCAGGTTCTGAAGAGCAGGGAACGTCTCGTCGTCGTGCAGAGTAAAAAGACGTCCCGATCGAAGAAACAAGCACAGTTTTGTCGCCACAGCAGGGCAACGGAACGGCCGGGTGTATTCAAGCCAAACGAGCACCGTTCACCTCTAGCTTAGGGTTGCTAAGCAAACGAAGCGTGTGAGCGTGCCCCGGACTCAGAATACCACCCAACCTGTCGGCGATTACAGAGCAGGACTCCTTAGTAAGCTGGTCAGTCAACTGGATGGCCCAGAGACACTTCCGAAGGCTTACAGCAGGAGTTGATGAAGGTGCCGGGAATAGCTGGTCCTGCTATTCCAATAGGTCGAAGCGCCAGTACAGGCCTTCTTGTTCGATCTTAGGTGGAAAGGGCTTCACCGGACGACAGCAATGAGGAGCAGAAGTTCTTCAGGGGGTCACCAGTGATTCCTCGGTCCAGCCTCGTGTTCGCAGGATACTTGGCTCCTGTATCCCTGGGTTCGTAAGAACTCAGGAGATCGACATGGTAGTGGTGTTTCCAGCTCCCTCTTATCCACGGTTCCCTTCGCGCCAAAACGGAGGGGAGCCAATGGGAGATCCGCTCATCAACACACATACCATACGTGGACCAATCACGGACCACGGTGGTCCCAGGCATTCACACCACCCTAGACTCTCTGGCACCCAGGATGTGTATTGGGACCAGACAGCCCATCCCACATCCTGGGGGCACTCAAACGACATGTAGAAGCCCGCGAAAGCAACCGTGTTTCGCGGGAAACTACATGCCCAAATAAGGAAGGCCCCGGGTCGCCTGACCCGGGGGAAGGTAAAGGGAGCAAGACGGACAGTGGACTAGACAAAGGAGCCTCGTGGTCCGGCCATTTTGTGTAGCCGGGCCACCCTTTTGTGTTCGCGGCAAAAACGTGCTCAGAACGGCAAAAGGAGCTCAAAATAAACCAAATGATCGCTGCCACCAGCCCAGTCCCTGAATGACTTGCACCGATCCAAAAACCATCCTACAAGAGTGTCTAGGGTCTGTAGAAGGCTAGAGACCCAAGAGAGCTGTAACTTAGCTTACAGTGCTCTCTTGTGTCGTGTTGCACTAAAATGGCGACACGATAAAAGAAACTACGGGAAACAGCGTTCCCCGGTACTGACTGTCTTAAGGGCATGTCAGTTTCCCCGTAAGAAAGGAGCGAAAGCCCAGAGGAGTACGGCAGAAGGCTGCACTTCTCTGGCAAAGTCAAGAAAACAGGTAGAAAACAATAGCAAAAAGTTTAGGGGTTGCCACATGGAAGGAAAGTTCCCTACAATAACGAAATCTTTCCTAACAAGATGGGATATCCAACTACTTCCAAATCCAATCCTGATACCCTTCCGATAGCATGAGATGTGATATCGCAATGCTTCTACCAAACCTGAGACCCATACTATGGCATGAGATGTGATATCAAACTCCTTCCCATTCCAATCCCGAGACCCTTCCTATAGCTTGAGATGTGATATCCAACTCCTTCCCATTCCAATTCTGAGACCCTTCCTATACCAGGAGACTTGCTATCTCAATGCTTCTAATACCAAACCTGACACCCGTCCTATAACATGAGTTGTGATATCCAAATCTATCCCCTTCCAAACCTTAGACCCTTCCTTTATCATGAGATGTGATATCCAACTCCTTCCCATTCCAATCCTGAGACCCTTCCCATATCATGAGATTTGTTATCTCAATGCTTCTAATATCAAACTTGAGACCCTCCCTATAGCATGAGATGTGATATCCAAGTCCTTCCCATTCCAATCCTGAGACCCTTCCTATAGCATGATGTGATTTCTCAATGCTTATACCAAACCTGAGACCCTTCCTATAGCATGAGATGTGATATCCCATTCCTTCCCATTCCAAAATGAGACCCTTCCTATAGCATGAGATGTGATGTCTCAATGCTTCTAATACCAAATCTGAGATCCTTCCTATAACACGAGATGTATTATCAAAATCCTTCCCCTTCCAAACCTGAGACCCTCCCTTTGGCATGAGATCTGATATCCAACTCCTTCCCATTCCAATCCTGAGACCCTTCCTACAGCATGAGATGTGATATCTCAATGATTCTAATAACAAACCCGAGACCCGTCCTATAACATGAGATGTGATATCCAACTCCTTCCCATTCCAATCCTGAGACCCTTCCTAGCATGAGATGTGATATCTCAATGCTTATACCAAACCTGAGACCCTTCCTATAGCATGAGATGTGATATCCAAATCCTTCCCATTCCAATCCTGAGACCCTTCCTATAGCATGAGATGTGATATCTTAATGACTCTAATACCAAACATGAGATCCATTTTCTAACATGAAATGTGATATCCAACTCCTTCCCTTTCCAAACCTGAGAGCCTACCTATAGCATGGGATGTGATATCCAAGTCCTTCCCATTCCAATCCTTATCCCTTCCTACAGCATGAGATGTGATATCTCAATGATTCTAATACCAAACCTGAGACCCGTCCTATAACATGAGATGGGATATCCAACTCCTTCCATTTCAATCCTGAGACACTTCCGATAGCAGAGATGTGATATCTCAATGCTTATACCAACCCTGAGACCCTTCCTCTAACATGAGATGTGGTATCCAACTCCTTCCCATTCCAAACATGAGACCCTTCCTATAGCAAGAATGTGATATCCATCTCCTTCCCATTCCAATCCTGAGACCATTCCTATAGCATGAGATGTGATATCTCAATGCTTCTAATAGCAAACCTGTGATCCTTCCTATGACATGAAATGTGATATCCAATTCCTTCCCATGCCAAACCGGAGACCCTTCCTACAGCATGTGATGTGATATATCAATGCTTCTAATACCAAACCTGAGACCCGTCCTATAGCATGAGATGTGTTATCCAACTCCTTCCCATCCCAATCCTGAGACACTTTTGATAGCAGAGATGTGATATCTCAATTCTTATACCAAACCTGAGACCCTTCCTATAACATGAAATGGGATATCCAACTCCTTCCCATTCCAAACCTGAGACCCTTCCGATAGCAGAGATGTGATATCTCAATGCTTCTAATACCAAACCTGAGACCCTTCCTAAAGCATGAGATGTGATATCCAACTCCTTCCCATCCCATTCCTGAGACACTTTTGATAGCAGAGATGTGATATCTCAATTCTTATACCAAACCTGAGACCCTTCCTATAACATGAAATGGGATATCCAACTCCTTCCCATTCCAAACCTGAGATCCTTCCGATAGCATGAGATGTGATATCTCAATGCTTCTAATACCAAACCTGAGATCCTTCCTATAACATGAGATTTGATATCCGAATCCTTCCCGTTCCAAAACTGAGACCCTTCCGATAGCATGAGATATGATATCTCAATGCCTCTAATACCAAACCTGAGATCCTTCCGATAGCATGAGATGTGATATCTCAATGCTTCTAATACCAAACCTGAAATCCTTCCTATAACATGAGATGTGATATCCAAATCCTTCCCCTTCCAAACCTGAGACCTTCCCTTTAGCATGAGATGTGATATCCAACTCGTTCCCATTCCAATCCTGAGACCCTTCTGATAGCATGAGATGTGATATCTCAATGCCTCTAATACCAAACCTGAGATCCTACCTCTAACATGAAATGTGATATCCAACTCCTTCCCTTTCCAAACCTGTGAGCCTTCCTATAGCATGAGATGTGATATCCAAGTCCTTCTCATTCCAATCCGGAGACCCTTCCTATAACATGAGATGTGATATCCAACTCCTTCTGATTCCAACCTGAGACCCTTCCTATAGCATGAGATTGGATATCCAACTCCTTCCAAATCCAATCCTGATACCCTTCCGATTGCATGAGATGTGATATCCCAATGCTTCTACCAAACCTGAGACCCATACTATGACATCAGATGTGATATCAAACTCCTTCCCATTCCAATCTTGAGACCCTTCCTATAGCTTGAGATGTGATATCCAACTCCTTGCCATTCCAATTCTGAGACCCTTCCTATACCATGAGACTTGATATCTCAATGCTTCTACCAAACCTGAGACCCATACTATTGCATGAGATGTGATATCAAACTCCTTCCAATTCCAATCCTGAGAACCTTCCTATAACATGAGATGAGATATCCAAATCCTTCCCCTTCCAAACCTTAGACCCTTTCTTTATCATGAGATGTGATATCCAACTCCTTCCGATTCCAATCCTGAAACCCTTCCTACACCATGAGATGTGATATCTGAATGCTTCTAATACCAAACCTGAGACCCATCCTATAACATGAGATGTGATATCCAAATCCTTCCCCTTCCAAACCTGAGACCCTTCCTTTAGCATGAGATGTGATATCCAGCTCCTTCTCATTCCAATCCTGAGACCCTTCCGATAGCATGAGATGTGATATCTCAATGCTTCTAATAACAAAACTGAGACCCTCCCTATAGCATGAGATGTGATATCTAAGTCCTTCCCATTCCAATCCTGAGACCCTTCGGATAGCAGAGATGTGATATCTCAATGCTTATACCAAACCTGAGACCCTTCCTATGGCATGAGATGTGATATCCAACTCCTTCCCATTCCAATCCTGAGACCCCTCCTATAGCATGAGATGGGATATCTCAATGCTTCTACCAAACCTGACACCCTTCCTTTAGCATGAGATGTGATATCCAACTCCTTCCCATTCCAATCCTGAGACCCTTACTATAGCATGAAATGTGATATCTCAATGCTTCTAATACCAAACCTGAGATCCTTCCTATAACATGAGATGTGATATCCAAATCCTTCCCCTTCCAAACCTGAGACCCTCCCTTTAGCATGAGATGTGATATCCAACTCCTTCCCATTCCAATCCTGAGACCCTTCTGATAGCATGAGATGTGATATCTCAATGCCTCTAATACCAAACCTGAGATCCTTCCGATAGCATGAGATGTGATATCTCAATGCTTCTAATACCAAACCTGAAATCCTTCCTATAACATGAGATGTGATATCCAAATCCTTCCACTTCCAAACCTGAGACCTTCCCTTTAGCATGAGATGTGATATCCAACTCGTTCCCATTCCGATCCTGAGACCCTTCTGATAGCATGAGATGTGATATCTCAATGCCTCTAATACCAAACCTGAGATCCTACCTCTAACATGAAATGTGATATCCAACTCCTTTCCTTTCCAAACCTGAGAGCCTTCCTATAGCATGAGATGTGATATCCAAGTCCTTCTCATTCCAATCCGGAGACCCTTCCTATAACATGAGATGTGATATCCAACTCCTTCTGATTCCAACCTGAGACCCTTCCTATAGCATGAGATTGGATATCCAACTCCTTCCAAATCCAATCCTGATACCCTTCCGATTGCATGAGATGTGATATCCCAATGCTTCTACCAAACCTGAGACCCATACTATGACATCAGATGTGATATCAAACTCCTTCCCTTTCCAATCTTGAGACCCTTCCTATAGCTTGAGATGTGATATCCAACTCCTTCCCATTCCAATTCTGAGACCCTTCCTATACCATGAGACTTGATATCTCAATGCTTCTACCAAACCTGAGACCCATACTATTGCATGAGATGTGATATCAAACTCCTTCCAATTCCAATCCTGAGAACCTTCCTATAACATGAGATGAGATATCCAAATCCTTCCCCTTCCAAACCTTAGACCCTTTCTTTATCATGAGATGTGATATCCAACTCCTTCCCATTCCAATCCTTAGACCCTTCTGATAGCATGAGATGTGATATCTCAATGCCTCTAATACCAAACCTGAGATCCTACCTCTAACATGAAATGTGATATCCAACTCCTTCCCCTTCCAAACCTGAGAGCCTTCCTATAACATGAGATGTGATATCGAAGTCCTTCCCATTCCAATCCTGAGACCCTTCCTATAACATGAGATGTGATATCCAACTCCTTCCCATTCCAACCTGAGACCCTTCCTATAGCATGAGATGGGATATCCAACTACTTCCAAATCCAATCCTGATACCCTTCCGATAGCATGAGATGTGATATTTCAATGCTTCTACCAAACCTGAGACCCATACTATGACATGAGATGTGATATACAATTCCTTACAATTCCAAACCGGAGACCCTTCCTACAGCATGTGATGTGATATCTCAATGCTCTAATACCAAAACTGAGACCCGTCCTATAGCATGAGATGTGATATCCAACTCCTTCCCACCCCAATCCTGAGACACTTTCGATAGCAGAGATGTGATATCTCAATTCTTATACCAAACCTGAGACCCTTCCTATAACATGAAATGGGATATCCAACTCCTTCCCATTCCAAACCTGAGACCCTTCCGATAGCAGAGATGTGATATCTCAATGTCTCTAATGCCAAACCTGAGATCCTTCCGATAGCATGATATGTGATATCGCAATGCTTCTAATACCAAACCTGAGATCCTTCCTATAACATGAGATGTGATATCCAAATCCTTCCCGTTCCAAACCTGAGACCCTTCCGATAGCATGAGATGTGATATCTCAATGCCTCTAATACCAAACCTGAGATCATTCCGATAGCATGAGATGTGATAGCTCAATGCTTCTAATACCAAACCTGAAATCCTTCCTATAACATGAGATGTGATATCCAAATCCTTCCCCTTCGAAACCTGAGACCTTCCCTTTAGCATGAGATGTGATATCCAACTCGTTCCCATTCCAATCCTGAGACCCTTCTGATAGCATGAGATGTGATATCTCAATGCCTCTAATACCAAACCTGAGATCCTACCTCTAACATGAAATGTGATATCCAACTCCTTCCCTTTCCAAACCTGAGAGCCTTCCTATAGCATGAGATGTGATATCCAAGTCCTTCTCATTCCAATCCGGAGACCCTTCCTATAACATGAGATGTGATATCCAACTCCTTCTGATTCCAACCTGAGACCCTTCCTATAGCATGAGATTGGATATCCAACTCCTTCCAAATCCAATCCTGATACCCTTCCGATTGCATGAGATGTGATATCCCAATGCTTCTACCAAACCTGAGACCCATACTATGACATCAGATGTGATATCAAACTCCTTCCCATTCCAATCTTGAGACCCTTCCTATAGCTTGAGATGTGATATCCAACTCCTTGCCATTCCAATTCTGAGACCCTTCCTATACCATGAGACTTGATATCTCAATGCTTCTACCAAACCTGAGACCCATACTATTGCATGAGATGTGATATCAAACTCCTTCCAATTCCAATCCTGAGAACCTTCCTATAACATGAGATGAGATATCCAAATCCTTCCCCTTCCAAACCTTAGACCCTTTCTTTATCATGAGATGTGATATCCAACTCCTTCCGATTCCAATCCTGAAACCCTTCCTACACCATGAGATGTGATATCTGAATGCTTCTAATACCAAACCTGAGACCCATCCTATAACATGAGATGTGATATCCAAATCCTTCCCCTTCCAAACCTGAGACCCTTCCTTTAGCATGAGATGTGATATCCAGCTCCTTCTCATTCCAATCCTGAGACCCTTCTGATAGCATGAGATGTGATATCTCAATGCTTCTAATAACAAAACTGAGACCCTCCCTATAGCATGAGATGTGATATCTAAGTCCTTCCCATTCCAATCCTGAGACCCTTCGGATAGCAGAGATGTGATATCTCAATGCTTATACCAAACCTGAGACCCTTCCTATGGCATGAGATGTGATATCCAACTCCTTCCCATTCCAATCCTGAGACCCCTCCTATAGCATGAGATGGGATATCTCAATGCTTCTACCAAACCTGACACCCTTCCTTTAGCATGAGATGTGATATCCAACTCCTTCCCATTCCAATCCTGAGACCCTTACTATAGCATGAAATGTGATATCTCAATGCTTCTAATACCAAACCTGAGATCCTTCCTATAACATGAGATGTGATATCCAAATCCTTCCCCTTCCAAACCTGAGACCCTCCCTTTAGCATGAGATGTGATATCCAGCTCCTTCCCATTCCAATCCTGAGACCCTTCTGATAGCATGAGATGTGATATCTCAATGCCTCTAATACCAAACCTGAGATCCTACCTCTAACATGAAATGTGATATCCAACTCCTTCCCTTTCCAAACCTGAGAGCCTTCCTATAGCATGAGATGTGATATCCAAGTCCTTCTCATTCAATCCGGAGACCCTTCCTAAAACATGAGATGTGATATCCAACTCCTTCTGATTCCAACCTGAGACCCTTCCTATAGCATGAGATTGGATATCCAACTCCTTCCATATCCAATCCTGATACCCTTCCGATTGCATGAGATGTGATATCCCAATGCTTCTACCAAACCTGAGACCCATACTATGACATCAGATGTGATATCAAACTCCTTCCCTTTCCAATCTTGAGACCCTTCCTATAGCTTGAGATGTGATATCCAACTCCTTCCCATTCCAATTCTGAGACCCTTCCTATACCATGAGACTTGATATCTCAATGCTTCTACCAAACCTGAGACCCATACTATTGCATGAGATGTGATATCAAACTCCTTCCAATTCCAATCCTGAGAACCTTCCTATAACATGAGATGAGATATCCAAATCCTTCCCCTTCCAAACCTTAGACCCTTTCTTTATCATGAGATGTGATATCCAACTCCTTCCCATTCCAATCCTTAGACCCTTCTGATAGCATGAGATGTGATATCTCAATGCCTCTAATACCAAACCTGAGATCCTACCTCTAACATGAAATGTGATATCCAACTCCTTCCCCTTCCAAACCTGAGAGCCTTCCTATAACATGAGATGTGATATCGAAGTCCTTCCCATTCCAATCCTGAGACCCTTCCTATAACATGAGATGTGATATCCAACTCCTTCCCATTCCAACCTGAGACCCTTCCTATAGCATGAGATGGGATATCCAACTACTTCCAAATCCAATCCTGATACCCTTCCGATAGCATGAGATGTGATATCCCAATGCTTCTACCAAACCTGAGACCCATACTATGACATGAGATGTGATATCCAATTCCTTCCCATTCCAAACCGGAGACCCTTCCTACAGCATGTGATGTGATATCTCAATGCTCTAATACCAAAACTGAGACCCGTCCTATAGCATGAGATGTGATATCCAACTCCTTCCCATCCCAATCCTGAGACACTTTCGATAGCAGAGATGTGATATCTCAATTCTTATACCAAACCTGAGACCCTTCCTATAACATGAAATGGGATATCCAACTCCTTCCCATTCCAAACCTGAGACCCTTCCGATAGCAGAGATGTGATATCTCAATGTCTCTAATGCCAAACCTGAGATCCTTCCGATAGCATGATATGTGATATCGCAATGCTTCTAATACCAAACCTGAGATCCTTCCTATAACATGAGATGTGATATCCAAATCCTTCCCGTTCCAAACCTGAGACCCTTCCGATAGCATGAGATGTGATATCTCAATGCCTCTAATACCAAACCTGAGATCATTCCGATAGCATGAGATGTGATAGCTCAATGCTTCTAATACCAAACCTGAAATCCTTCCTATAACATGAGATGTGATATCCAAATCCTTCCCGTTCGAAACCTGAGACCTTCCCTTTAGCATGAGATGTGACATCAAACTCGTTCCCATTCCAATCCTGAGACCCTTCTGATAGCATGAGATGTGATATCTCAATGCCTCTAATACCAAACCTGAGATCCTACCTCTAACATGAAATGTGATATCCAACTCCTTCCCTTTCCAAACCTGAGAGCCTTCCTATGGCATGAGATTTGATATCCAACTCCTTCTCATTCCAATCCGGAGACCCTTCCTATAACATGAGATGTGATATCCAACTCCTTCTGATTCCAACCTGAGACCCTTCCTATAGCATGAGATTGGATATCCAACTCCTTCCAAATCCAATCCTGATACCCTTCCGATAGCATGAGATGTGATATCCCAATGCTTCTACAAAACCTGACACCAATACTATGACATCAGATGTGATATCAAACTGCTTCCCATTCCAATCTTGAGACCCTTCCTATAGCTTGAGATGTGATATCTAACTCCTTCCCATTCCAATCCTGAGACCCTTCCTATAGCATGAGATGTGATATCCCAATGCTTATACCAAACCTGAGACCCTTCCTATAGCATGAGATGTGATATCCCATTCCTTCCCATTCCAAAATGAGACCCTTCCTATAGCATGAGATGTGATGTCTGAATGCTTCTAATACCAAATCTGAGATCCTTCCTATAACACGAGATGTGATATCAAAATCCTTCCCCTTCCAAACCTGAGACCCTCCCTTTGGCATGAGATGTGATATCCAACTCCTTCCCATTCCAATCCTGAGACCCTTCCTACAGCATGAGATGTGATATCTCAATGATTCTAATACCAAACCTGAAATCCTTCCTATAACATGAGATGTGATATCCAAATCCTTCCCCTTCGAAACCTGAGACCTTCCCTTTAGCATGAGATGTGACATCAAACTCGTTCCCATTCCAATCCTGAGACCCTTCTGATAGCATGAGATGTGATATCTCAATGCCTCTAATACCAAACCTGAGATCCTACCTCTAACATGAAATGTGATATCCAACTCCTTCCCTTTCCAAACCTGAGAGCCTTCCTATAGCATGAGATTTGATATCCAAGTCCTTCTCATTCCAATCCGGAGACCCTTCCTATAACATGAGATGTGATATCCAACTCCTTCTGATTCCAACCTGAGACCCTTCCTATAGCATGAGATTGGATATCCAACTCCTTCCAAATCCAATCCTGATACCCTTCCGATAGCATGAGATGTGATATCCCAATGCTTCTACAAAACCTGACACCAATACTATGACATCAGATGTGATATCAAACTGCTTCCCATTCCAATCTTGAGACCCTTCCTATAGCTTGAGATGTGATATCCAACTCCTTCCCATTCCAATCCTGAGACCCTTCCTATAGCATGAGATGTGATATCCCAATGCTTATACCAAACCTGAGACCCTTCCCATAGCATGAGATGTGATATCCCATTCCTTCCCATTCCAAAATGAGACCCTTCCTATAGCATGAGATGTGATGTCTGAATGCTTCTAATACCAAATCTGAGATCCTTCCTATAACACGAGATGTGATATCAAAATCCTTCCCCTTCCAAACCTGAGACCCTCCCTTTGGCATGAGATGTGATATCCAACTCCTTCCCATTCCAATCCTGAGACCCTTCCTACAGCATGAGATGTGATATCTCAATGATTCTAATAACAAACCCGAGACCCGTCCTATAACATGAGATGTGATATCCAACTCCTTCCCATTCCAATCCTGAGACCCTTCCTATAGCATGAGATGTGATATCTCAATGCTTATACCAAACCTGAGACCCTTCCTATAGCATGAGATGTGATATCCAAATCCTTCCCATTCCAATCCTGAGACCCTTCCTATAGCATGAGATGTGATATCTCAATGCCTCTAATACCAAAAATGAGATCCATCCTCTAACATGAAATGTGATATCCAACTCCTTCCCTTTCCAAACCTGAGAGCCTACCTATAGCATGAGATGTGATATCCAAGTCCTTCCCATTCCAATCCTTAGACCCTTCCTACAGCATGAGATGTGATATCTCAATGATTCTAATACCAAACCTGAGACCTGTCCTATAACATGAGATGGGATATCCAACTCCTTCCATTTCAATCCTGAGACACTTCCGATAGCAGAGATGTGATATCTCAATGCTGATACCAACCCTGAGACCCTTCCTATAACATGAGATGTGGTATCCAACTCCTTCCCCTTCCAAACCTGAGACCCTCCCTTTGGCATGAGATGTGATATCCAACTCCTTCCCATTCCAATCCTGAGACCCTTCTGATAGCATGAGATGTGATATCTCAATGCCTCTAATACCAAACCTGAGATCCTACCTCTAACATGAAATGTGATATCCAACTCCTTCCCCTTTCAAACCTGAGAGCCTTCCTATAACATGAGATGTGATATCGAAGTCCTTCCCATTCCTATCCTGAGACCCTTCCTATGGCATGAGATGTGATATCCAACTCCTTCCCATTCCAACCTGAGACCCTTCCTATAGCATGAGATGGGATATCCAACTACTTCCAAATCCAATCCTGATACCCTTCCGATAGCATGAGATGTGATATCCCAATGCTTCTACCAAACCTGAGACCCATACTATGGCATGAGATGTGATATCAAACTCCTTCCCATTCCAATCCCGAGACCCTTCCTATAGCTTGAGATGTGATATCCAACTCCTTCCCATTCCATCCTGAGACCCTTCCTATACCAGGCGACTTGCTATCTCAATGCTTCTAATACCAAACCTGACACCCGTCCTATAACATGAGTTGTGATATCCAAATCCTTCCCCTTCCAAACCTTAGACCCTTCCTTTATCATGAGATTTGATATCCAACTCCTTCCCATTCCAATCCTGAGACCCTTCCCATATCATGAGATTTGTTATCTCAATGCTTCTAATATCAAACTTGAGACCCTCCCTATAGCATGAGATGTGATATCCAAGTCCTTCCCATTCCAATCCTGAGACCCTTCCGATAGCATGAGATGTGATATCTCAATGCCTCTAATACCAAACCTGAGATCCTTCCGATAGCATGAGATGTGATATCTCAATGCTTCTAATACCAAACCTGAAATCCTTCCTATAACATGAGATGTGATATCCAAATCCTTCCCCTTCCAAACCTGAGACCTTCCCTTTAGCATGAGATGTGATATCCAACTCGTTCCCATTCCACTCCTGAGACCCTTCGGATAGCATGAGATGTGATATCTCAATGCCTCTAATACCAAACCTGAGATCCTACCTCTAACATGAAATGTGATATCCAACTCCTTCCCTTTCCAAACCTGTGAGCCTTCCTATAGCATGAGATGTGATATCCAAGTCCTTCTCATTCCAATCCGGAGACCCTTCCTATAACATGAGATGTGATATCCAACTCCTTCTGATTCCAACCTGAGACCCTTCCTATAGCATGAGATTGGATATCCAACTCCTTCCAAATCCAATCCTGATACCCTTCCGATTGCATGAGATGTGATATCCCAATGCTTCTACCAAACCTGAGACCCATACTATGACATCAGATGTGATATCAAACTCCTTCCCATTCCAATCTTGAGACCCTTCCTATAGCTTGAGATGTGATATCCAACTCCTTGCCATTCCAATTCTGAGACCCTTCCTATACCATGAGACTTGATATCTCAATGCTTCTACCAAACCTGAGACCCATACTATTGCATGAGATGTGATATCAAACTCCTTCCAATTCCAATCCTGAGAACCTTCCTATAACATGAGATGAGATATCCAAATCCTTCCCCTTCCAAACCTTAGACCCTTTCTTTATCATGAGATGTGATATCCAACTCCTTCCGATTCCAATCCTGAAACCCTTCCTACACCATGAGATGTGATATCTGAATGCTTCTAATAGCAAACCTGAGACCCATCCTATAACATGAGATGTGATATCCAAATCCTTCCCCTTCCAAACCTGAGACCCTTCCTTTAGCATGAGATGTGATATCCAGCTCCTTCTCATTCCAATCCTGAGACCCTTCCGATAGCATGAGATGTGATATCTCAATGCTTCTAATAACAAAACTGAGACCCTCCCTATAGCATGAGATGTGATATCTAAGTCCTTCTCATTCCAATCCTGAGACCCTTCGGATAGCAGAGATGTGATATCCAACTCCTTCCCATTCCAACCTGAGACCCTTCCTATAGCATGAGATGGGATATCCAACTACTTCCAAATCCAATCCTGATACCCTTCCGATAGCATGAGATGTGATATCGCAATGCTTCTACCAAACCTGAGACCCATACTATGGCATGAGATGTGATATCAAACTCCTTCCCATTCCAATCCCGAGACCCTTCCTATAGCTTGAGATGTGATATTCAACTCCTTCCCATTCCAATTCTGAGACCCTTCCTATACCAGGAGACTTGCTATCTCAATGCTTCTAATACCAAACCTGACACCCGTCCTATAACATGAGTTGTGATATCCAAATCTATCCCCTTCCAAACCTTAGACCCCTCCTTTATCATGAGATGTGATATCCAACTCCTTCCCATTCCAATCCTGAGACCCTTCCCATATCATGAGATTTGTTATCTCAATGCTTCTAATATCAAACTTGAGACCCTCCCTATAGCATGAGATGTGATATCCAAGTCCTTCCCATTCCAATCCTGAGACCCTTCCTATAGCATGATGTGATTTCTCAATGCTTATACCAAACCTGAGACCCTTCCTATAGCATGAGATGTGATATCCCATTCCTTCCCATTCCAAAATGAGACCCTTCCTATAGCATGAGATGTGATGTCTCAATGCTTCTAATACCAAATCTGAGATCCTTCCTATAACACGAGATGTATTATCAAAATCCTTCCCCTTCCAAACCTGAGACCCTCCCTTTGGCATGAGATCTGATATCCAACTCCTTCCCATTCCAATCCTGAGACCCTTCCTACAGCATGAGATGTGATATCTCAATGATTCTAATAACAAACCCGAGACCCGTCCTATAACATGAGATGTGATATCCAACTCCTTCCCATTCCAATCCTGAGACCCTTCCTAGCATGAGATGTGATATCTCAATGCTTATACCAAACCTGAGACCCTTCCTATAGCATGAGATGTGATATCCAAATCCTTCCCATTCCAATCCTGAGACCCTTCCTATAGCATGAGATGTGATATCTCAATGACTCTAATACCAAACATGAGATCCATTTTCTAACATGAAATGTGATATCCAACTCCTTCCCTTTCCAAACCTGAGAGCCTACCTATAGCATGGGATGTGATATCCAAGTCCTTCCCATTCCAATCCTTAGACCCTTCCTACAGCATGAGATGTGATATCTCAATGATTCTAATACCAAACCTGAGACCCGTCCTATAACATGAGATGGGATATCCAACTCCTTCCATTTCAATCCTGAGACACTTCCGATAGCAGAGATGTGATATCTCAATGCTTATACCAACCCTGAGACCCTTCCTCTAACATGAGATGTGGTATCCAACTCCTTCCCATTCCAAACATGAGACCCTTCCTATAGCAAGAATGTGATATCCATCTCCTTCCCATTCCAATCCTGAGACCATTCCTATAGCATGAGATGTGATATCTCAATGCTTCTAATAGCAAACCTGTGATCCTTCCTATGACATGAAATGTGATATCCAATTCCTTCCCATGCCAAACCGGAGACCCTTCCTACAGCATGTGATGTGATATATCAATGCTTCTAATACCAAACCTGAGACCCGTCCTATAGCATGAGATGTGATATCCAACTCCTTCCCATCCCAATCCTGAGACACTTTTGATAGCAGAGATGTGATATCTCAATTCGTATACCAAACCTGAGACCCTTCCTATAACATGAAATGGGATATCCAACTCCTTCCCATTCCAAACCTGAGACCCTTCCGATAGCAGAGATGTGATATCTCAATGCTTCTAATACCAAACCTGAGACCCTTCCTATAGCATGAGATGTGATATCCAACTCCTTCCCATCCCATTCCTGAGACACTTTTGATAGCAGAGATGTGATATCTCAATTCTTATACCAAACCTGAGACCCTTCCTATAACATGAAATGGGATATCCAACTCCTTCCCATTCCAAACCTGAGATCCTTCCGATAGCATGAGATGTGATATCTCAATGCTTCTAATACCAAACCTGAGATCCTTCCTATAACATGAGATTTGATATCCAAATCCTTCCCGTTCCAAAACTGAGACCCTTCCGATAGCATGAGATGTGATATCTCAATGCCTCTAATACCAAACCTGAGATCCTTCCGATAGCATGAGATGTGATATCTCAATGCTTCTAATACCAAACCTGAAATCCTTCCTATAACATGAGATGTGATATCCAAATCCTTCCCCTTCCAAACCTGAGACCTTCCCTTTAGCTTGAGATGTGATATCCAACTCGTTCCCATTCCAATCCTGAGACCCTTCTGATAGCATGAGATGTGATATCTCAATGCCTCTAATACCAAACCTGAGATCCTACCTCTAACATGAAATGTGATATCCAACTCCTTCCCTTTCCAAACCTGTGAGCCTTCCTATAGCATGAGATGTGATATCCAAGTCCTTCTCATTCCAATCCGGAGACCCTTCCTATAACATGAGATGTGATATCCAACTCCTTCTGATTCCAACCTGAGACCCTTCCTATAGCATGAGATTGGATATCCAACTCCTTCCAAATCCAATCCTGATACCCTCCGATTGCATGAGATGTGATATCCCAATGCTTCTACCAAACCTGAGACCCATACTATGACATCAGATGTGATATCAAACTCCTTCCCATTCCAATCTTGAGACCCTTCCTATAGCTTGAGATGTGATATCCAACTCCTTGCCATTCCAATTCTGAGACCCTTCCTATACCATGAGACTTGATATCTCAATGCTTCTACCAAACCTGAGACCCATACTATTGCATGAGATGTGATATCAAACTCCTTCCAATTCCAATCCTGAGAACCTTCCTATAACATGAGATGAGATATCCAAATCCTTCCCCTTCCAAACCTTAGACCCTTTCTTTATCATGAGATGTGATATCCAACTCCTTCCGATTCCAATCCTGAAACCCTTCCTACACCATGAGATGTGATATCTGAATGCTTCTAATACCAAACCTGAGACCCATTCTATAACATGAGATGTGATATCCAAATCCTTCCCCTTCCAAACCTGAGACCCTTCCTTTAGCATGAGATGTGATATCCAGCTCCTTCTCATTCCAATCCTGAGACCCTTCCGATAGCATGAGATGTGATATCTCAATGCTTCTAATAACAAAACTGAGACCCTCCCTATAGCATGAGATGTGATATCTAAGTCCTTCCCATTCCAATCCTGAGACCCTTCGGATAGCAGAGATGTGATATCTCAATGCTTATACCAAACCTGAGACCCTTCCTATGGCATGAGATGTGATATCCAACTCCTTCCCATTCCAATCCTGAGACCCCTCCTATAGCATGAGATGGGATATCTCAATGCTTCTACCAAACCTGACACCCTTCCTTTAGCATGAGATGTGATATCCAACTCCTTCCCATTCCAATCCTGAGACCCTTACTATAGCATGAAATGTGATATCTCAATGCTTCTAATACCAAACCTGAGATCCTTCCTATAACATGAGATGTGATATCCAAATCCTTCCCCTTCCAAACCTGAGACCCTCCCTTTAGCATGAGATGTGATATCCAACTCCTTCCCATTCCAATCCTGAGACCCTTCTGATAGCATGAGATGTGATATCTCAATGCCTCTAATACCAAACCTGAGATCCTTCCGATAGCATGAGATGTGATATCTCAATGCTTCTAATACCAAACCTGAAATCCTTCCTATAACATGAGATGTGATATCCAAATCCTTCCCCTTCCAAACCTGAGACCTTCCCTTTAGCATGAGATGTGATATCCAACTCGTTCCCATTCCAATCCTGAGACCCTTCTGATAGCATGAGATGTGATATCTCAATGCCTCTAATACCAAACCTGAGATCCTACCTCTAACATGAAATGTGATATCCAACTCCTTCCCTTTCCAAACCTGAGAGCCTTCCTATAGCATGAGATGTGATATCCAAGTCCTTCTCATTCCAATCCGGAGACCCTTCCTATAACATGAGATGTGATATCCAACTCCTTCTGATTCCAACCTGAGACCCTTCCTATAGCATGAGATTGGATATCCAACTCCTTCCAAATCCAATCCTGATACCCTTCCGATTGCATGAGATGTGATATCCCAATGCTTCTACCAAACCTGAGACCCATACTATGACATCAGATGTGATATCAAACTCCTTCCCTTTCCAATCTTGAGACCCTTCCTATAGCTTGAGATGTGATATCCAACTCCTTCCCATTCCAATTCTGAGACCCTTCCTATACCATGAGACTTGATATCTCAATGCTTCTACCAAACCTGAGACCCATACTATTGCATGAGATGTGATATCAAACTCCTTCCAATTCCAATCCTGAGAACCTTCCTATAACATGAGATGAGATATCCAAATCCTTCCCCTTCCAAACCTTAGACCCTTTCTTTATCATGAGATGTGATATCCAACTCCTTCCCATTCCAATCCTTAGACCCTTCTGATAGCATGAGATGTGATATCTCAATGCCTCTAATACCAAACCTGAGATCCTACCTCTAACATGAAATGTGATATCCAACTCCTTCTCCTTCCAAACCTGAGAGCCTTCCTATAACATGAGATGTGATATCGAAGTCCTTCCCATTCCAATCCTGAGACCCTTCCTATAACATGAGATGTGATATCCAACTCCTTCTCATTCCAACCTGAGACCCTTCCTATAGCATGAGATGGGATATCCAACTACTTCCAAATCCAATCCTGATACCCTTCCGATAGCATGAGATGTGATATTTCAATGCTTCTACCAAACCTGAGACCCATACTATGACATGAGATGTGATATCCAATTCCTTCCCATTCCAAACCGGAGACCCTTCCTACAGCATGTGATGTGATATCTCAATGCTCTAATACCAAAACTGAGACCCGTCCTATAGCATGAGATGTGATATCCAACTCCTTCCCACCCCAATCCTGAGACACTTTCGATAGCAGAGATGTGATATCTCAATTCTTATACCAAACCTGAGACCCTTCCTATAACATGAAATGGGATATCCAACTCCTTCCCAATCCAAACCTGAGACCCTTCCGATAGCAGAGATGTGATATCTCAATGTCTCTAATGCCAAACCTGAGATCCTTCCGATAGCATGATATGTGATATCGCAATGCTTCTAATACCAAACCTGAGATCCTTCCTATAACATGAGATGTGATATCCAAATCCTTCCCGTTCCAAACCTGAGACCCTTCCGATAGCATGAGATGTGATATCTCAATGCCTCTAATACCAAACCTGAGATCATTCCGATAGCATGAGATGTGATAGCTCAATGCTTCTAATACCAAACCTGAAATCCTTCCTATAACATGAGATGTGATATCCAAATCCTTCCCCTTCGAAACCTGAGACCTTCCCTTTAGCATGAGATTTGATATCCAACTCCTTCCCATTCCAATCCTGAGACCCTTCCCATATCATGAGATTTGTTATCTCAATGCTTCTAATATCAAACTTGAGACCCTCCCTATAGCATGAGATGTGATATCCAAGTCCTTCCCATTCCAATCCTGAGACCCTTCCGATAGCATGAGATGTGATATCTCAATGCCTCTAATACCAAACCTGAGATCCTTCCGATAGCATGAGATGTGATATCTCAATGCTTCTAATACCAAACCTGAAATCCTTCCTATAACATGAGATGTGATATCCAAATCCTTCCCCTTCCAAACCTGAGACCTTCCCTTTAGCATGAGATGTGATATCCAACTCGTTCCCATTCCACTCCTGAGACCCTTCGGATAGCATGAGATGTGATATCTCAATGCCTCTAATACCAAACCTGAGATCCTACCTCTAACATGAAATGTGATATCCAACTCCTTCCCTTTCCAAACCTGTGAGCCTTCCTATAGCATGAGATGTGATATCCAAGTCCTTCTCATTCCAATCCGGAGACCCTTCCTATAACATGAGATGTGATATCCAACTCCTTCTGATTCCAACCTGAGACCCTTCCTATAGCATGAGATTGGATATCCAACTCCTTCCAAATCCAATCCTGATACCCTTCCGATTGCATGAGATGTGATATCCCAATGCTTCTACCAAACCTGAGACCCATACTATGACATCAGATGTGATATCAAACTCCTTCCCATTCCAATCTTGAGACCCTTCCTATAGCTTGAGATGTGATATCCAACTCCTTGCCATTCCAATTCTGAGACCCTTCCTATACCATGAGACTTGATATCTCAATGCTTCTACAAAACCTGAGACCCATACTATTGCATGAGATGTGATATCAAACTCCTTCCAATTCCAATCCTGAGAACCTTCCTATAACATGAGATGAGATATCCAAATCCTTCCCCTTCCAAACCTTAGACCCTTTCTTTATCATGAGATGTGATATCCAACTCCTTCCGATTCCAATCCTGAAACCCTTCCTACACCATGAGATGTGATATCTGAATGCTTCTAATACCAAACCTGAGACCCATCCTATAACATGAGATGTGATATCCAAATCCTTCCCCTTCCAAACCTGAGACCCTTCCTTTAGCATGAGATGTGATATCCAGCTCCTTCTCATTCCAATCCTGAGACCCTTCCGATAGCATGAGATGTGATATCTCAATGCTTCTAATAACAAAACTGAGACCCTCCCTATAGCATGAGATGTGATATCTAAGTCCTTCCCATTCCAATCCTGAGACCCTTCGGATAGCAGAGATGTGATATCCAACTCCTTCCCATTCCAACCTGAGACCCTTCCTATAGCATGAGATGGGATATCCAACTACTTCCAAATCCAATCCTGATACCCTTCCGATAGCATGAGATGTGATATCGCAATGCTTCTACCAAACCTGAGACCCATACTATGGCATGAGATGTGATATCAAACTCCTTCCCATTCCAATCCCGAGACCCTTCCTATAGCTTGAGATGTGATATTCAACTCCTTCCCATTCCAATTCTGAGACCCTTCCTATACCAGGAGACTTGCTATCTCAATGCTTCTAATACCAAACCTGACACCCGTCCTATAACATGAGTTGTGATATCCAAATCTATCCCCTTCCAAACCTTAGACCCCTCCTTTATCATGAGATGTGATATCCAACTCCTTCCCATTCCAATCCTGAGACCCTTCCCATATCATGAGATTTGTTATCTCAATGCTTCTAATATCAAACTTGAGACCCTCCCTATAGCATGAGATGTGATATCCAAGTCCTTCCCATTCCAATCCTGAGACCCTTCCTATAGCATGATGTGATTTCTCAATGCTTATACCAAACCTGAGACCCTTCCTATAGCATGAGATGTGATATCCCATTCCTTCCCATTCCAAAATGAGACCCTTCCTATAGCATGAGATGTGATGTCTCAATGCTTCTAATACCAAATCTGAGATCCTTCCTATAACACGAGATGTATTATCAAAATCCTTCCCCTTCCAAACCTGAGACCCTCCCTTTGGCATGAGATCTGATATCCAACTCCTTCCCATTCCAATCCTGAGACCCTTCCTACAGCATGAGATGTGATATCTCAATGATTCTAATAACAAACCCGAGACCCGTCCTATAACATGAGATGTGATATCCAACTCCTTCCCATTCCAATCCTGAGACCCTTCCTAGCATGAGATGTGATATCTCAATGCTTATACCAAACCTGAGACCCTTCCTATAGCATGAGATGTGATATCCAAATCCTTCCCATTCCAATCCTGAGACCCTTCCTATAGCATGAGATGTGATATCTCAATGACTCTAATACCAAACATGAGATCCATTTTCTAACATGAAATGTGATATCCAACTCCTTCCCTTTCCAAACCTGAGAGCCTACCTATAGCATGGGATGTGATATCCAAGTCCTTCCCATTCCAATCCTTAGACCCTTCCTACAGCATGAGATGTGATATCTCAATGATTCTAATACCAAACCTGAGACCCGTCCTATAACATGAGATGGGATATCCAACTCCTTCCATTTCAATCCTGAGACACTTCCGATAGCAGAGATGTGATATCTCAATGCTTATACCAACCCTGAGACCCTTCCTCTAACATGAGATGTGGTATCCAACTCCTTCCCATTCCAAACATGAGACCCTTCCTATAGCAAGAATGTGATATCCATCTCCTTCCCATTCCAATCCTGAGACCATTCCTATAGCATGAGATGTGATATCTCAATGCTTCTAATAGCAAACCTGTGATCCTTCCTATGACATGAAATGTGATATCCAATTCCTTCCCATGCCAAACCGGAGACCCTTCCTACAGCATGTGATGTGATATATCAATGCTTCTAATACCAAACCTGAGACCCGTCCTATAGCATGAGATGTGATATCCAACTCCTTCCCATCCCAATCCTGAGACACTTTTGATAGCAGAGATGTGATATCTCAATTCTTATACCAAACCTGAGACCCTTCCTATAACATGAAATGGGATATCCAACTCCTTCCCATTCCAAACCTGAGACCCTTCCGATAGCAGAGATGTGATATCTCAATGCTTCTAATACCAAACCTGAGACCCTTCCTATAGCATGAGATGTGATATCCAACTCCTTCCCATCCCATTCCTGAGACACTTTTGATAGCAGAGATGTGATATCTCAATTCTTATACCAAACCTGAGACCCTTCCTATAACATGAAATGGGATATCCAACTCCTTCCCATTCCAAACCTGAGATCCTTCCGATAGCATGAGATGTGATATCTCAATGCTTCTAATACCAAACCTGAGATCCTTCCTATAACATGAGATTTGATATCCAAATCCTTCCCGTTCCAAAACTGAGACCCTTCCGATAGCATGAGATGTGATATCTCAATGCCTCTAATACCAAACCTGAGATCCTTCCGATAGCATGAGATGTGATATCTCAATGCTTCTAATACCAAACCTGAAATCCTTCCTATAACATGAGATGTGATATCCAAATCCTTCCCCTTCCAAACCTGAGACCTTCCCTTTAGCATGAGATGTGATATCCAACTCGTTCCCATTCCAATCCTGAGACCCTTCTGATAGCATGAGATGTGATATCTCAATGCCTCTAATACCAAACCTGAGATCCTACCTCTAACATGAAATGTGATATCCAACTCCTTCCCTTTCCAAACCTGTGAGCCTTCCTATAGCATGAGATGTGATATCCAAGTCCTTCTCATTCCAATCCGGAGACCCTTCCTATAACATGAGATGTGATATCCAACTCCTTCTGATTCCAACCTGAGACCCTTCCTATAGCATGAGATTGGATATCCAACTCCTTCCAAATCCAATCCTGATACCCTCCGATTGCATGAGATGTGATATCCCAATGCTTCTACCAAACCTGAGACCCATACTATGACATCAGATGTGATATCAAACTCCTTCCCATTCCAATCTTGAGACCCTTCCTATAGCTTGAGATGTGATATCCAACTCCTTGCCATTCCAATTCTGAGACCCTTCCTATACCATGAGACTTGATATCTCAATGCTTCTACCAAACCTGAGACCCATACTATTGCATGAGATGTGATATCAAACTCCTTCCAATTCCAATCCTGAGAACCTTCCTATAACATGAGATGAGATATCCAAATCCTTCCCCTTCCAAACCTTAGACCCTTTCTTTATCATGAGATGTGATATCCAACTCCTTCCGATTCCAATCCTGAAACCCTTCCTACACCATGAGATGTGATATCTGAATGCTTCTAATACCAAACCTGAGACCCATTCTATAACATGAGATGTGATATCCAAATCCTTCCCCTTCCAAACCTGAGACCCTTCCTTTAGCATGAGATGTGATATCCAGCTCCTTCTCATTCCAATCCTGAGACCCTTCCGATAGCATGAGATGTGATATCTCAATGCTTCTAATAACAAAACTGAGACCCTCCCTATAGCATGAGATGTGATATCTAAGTCCTTCCCATTCCAATCCTGAGACCCTTCGGATAGCAGAGATGTGATATCTCAATGCTTATACCAAACCTGAGACCCTTCCTATGGCATGAGATGTGATATCCAACTCCTTCCCATTCCAATCCTGAGACCCCTCCTATAGCATGAGATGGGATATCTCAATGCTTCTACCAAACCTGACACCCTTCCTTTAGCATGAGATGTGATATCCAACTCCTTCCCATTCCAATCCTGAGACCCTTACTATAGCATGAAATGTGATATCTCAATGCTTCTAATACCAAACCTGAGATCCTTCCTATAACATGAGATGTGATATCCAAATCCTTCCCCTTCCAAACCTGAGACCCTCCCTTTAGCATGAGATGTGATATCCAACTCCTTCCCATTCCAATCCTGAGACCCTTCTGATAGCATGAGATGTGATATCTCAATGCCTCTAATACCAAACCTGAGATCCTTCCGATAGCATGAGATGTGATATCTCAATGCTTCTAATACCAAACCTGAAATCCTTCCTATAACATGAGATGTGGTATCCAAATCCTTCCCCTTCCAAACCTGAGACCTTCCCTTTAGCATGAGATGTGATATCCAACTCGTTCCCATTCCAATCCTGAGACCCTTCTGATAGCATGAGATGTGATATCTCAATGCCTCTAATACCAAACCTGAGATCCTACCTCTAACATGAAATGTGATATCCAACTCCTTCCCTTTCCAAACCTGAGAGCCTTCCTATAGCATGAGATGTGATATCCAAGTCCTTCTCATTCCAATCCGGAGACCCTTCCTATAACATGAGATGTGATATCCAACTCCTTCTGATTCCAACCTGAGACCCTTCCTATAGCATGAGATTGGATATCCAACTCCTTCCAAATCCAATCCTGATACCCTTCCGATTGCATGAGATGTGATATCCCAATGCTTCTACCAAACCTGAGACCCATACTATGACATCAGATGTGATATCAAACTCCTTCCCTTTCCAATCTTGAGACCCTTCCTATAGCTTGAGATGTGATATCCAACTCCTTCCCATTCCAATTCTGAGACCCTTCCTATACCATGAGACTTGATATCTCAATGCTTCTACCAAACCTGAGACCCATACTATTGCATGAGATGTGATATCAAACTCCTTCCAATTCCAATCCTGAGAACCTTCCTATAACATGAGATGAGATATCCAAATCCTTCCCCTTCCAAACCTTAGACCCTTTCTTTATCATGAGATGTGATATCCAACTCCTTCCCATTCCAATCCTTAGACCCTTCTGATAGCATGAGATGTGATATCTCAATGCCTCTAATACCAAACCTGAGATCCTACCTCTAACATGAAATGTGATATCCAACTCCTTCCCCTTCCAAACCTGAGAGCCTTCCTATAACATGAGATGTGATATCGAAGTCCTTCCCATTCCAATCCTGAGACCCTTCCTATAACATGAGATGTGATATCCAACTCCTTCTCATTCCAACCTGAGACCCTTCCTATAGCATGAGATGGGATATCCAACTACTTCCAAATCCAATCCTGATACCCTTCCGATAGCATGAGATGTGATATTTCAATGCTTCTACCAAACCTGAGACCCATACTATGACATGAGATGTGATATCCAATTCCTTCCCATTCCAAACCGGAGACCCTTCCTACAGCATGTGATGTGATATCTCAATGCTCTAATACCAAAACTGAGACCCGTCCTATAGCATGAGATGTGATATCCAACTCCTTCCCACCCCAATCCTGAGACACTTTCGATAGCAGAGATGTGATATCTCAATTCTTATACCAAACCTGAGACCCTTCCTATAACATGAAATGGGATATCCAACTCCTTCCTATTCCAAACCTGAGACCCTTCCGATAGCAGAGATGTGATATCTCAATGTCTCTAATGCCAAACCTGAGATCCTTCCGATAGCATGATATGTGATATCGCAATGCTTCTAATACCAAACCTGAGATCCTTCCTATAACATGAGATGTGATATCCAAATCCTTCCCGTTCCAAACCTGAGACCCTTCCGATAGCATGAGATGTGATATCTCAATGCCTCTAATACCAAACCTGAGATCATTCCGATAGCATGAGATGTGATAGCTCAATGCTTCTAATACCAAACCTGAAATCCTTCCTATAACATGAGATGTGATATCCAAATCCTTCCCCTTCGAAACCTGAGACCTTCCCTTTAGCATGAGATGTGATATCCAACTCGTTCCCATTCCAATCCTGAGACCCTTCTGATAGCATGAGATGTGATATCTCAATGCCTCTAATACCAAACCTGAGATCCTACCTCTAACATGAAATGTGATATCCAACTCCTTCCCTTTCCAAACCTGAGAGCCTTCCTATAGCATGAGATGTGATATCCAAGTCCTTCTCATTCCAATCCGGAGACCCTTCCTATAACATGAGATGTGATATCCAACTCCTTCTGATTCCAACCTGAGACCCTTCCTATAGCATGAGATTGGATATCCAACTCCTTCCAAATCCAATCCTGATACCCTTCCGATTGCATGAGATGTGATATCCCAATGCTTCTACCAAACCTGAGACCCATACTATGACATCAGATGTGATACCAAACTCCTTCCCATTCCAATCTTGAGACCCTTCCTATAGCTTGAGATGTGATATCCAACTCCTTGCCATTCCAATTCTGAGACCCTTCCTATACCATGAGACTTGATATCTCAATGCTTCTACCAAACCTGAGACCCATACTATTGCATGAGATGTGATATCAAACTCCTTCCAATTCCAATCCTGAGAACCTTCCTATAACATGAGATGAGATATCCAAATCCTTCCCCTTCCAAACCTTAGACCCTTTCTTTATCATGAGATGTGATATCCAACTCCTTCCGATTCCAATCCTGAAACCCTTCCTACACCATGAGATGTGATATCTGAATGCTTCTAATACCAAACCTGAGACCCATCCTATAACATGAGATGTGATATCCAAATCCTTCCCCTTCCAAACCTGAGACCCTTCCTTTAGCATGAGATGTGATATCCAGCTCCTTCTCATTCCAATCCTGAGACCCTTCTGATAGCATGAGATGTGATATCTCAATGCTTCTAATAACAAAACTGAGACCCTTCCTATAGCATGAGATGTGATATCTAAGTCCTTCCCATTCCAATCCTGAGACCCTTCGGATAGCAGAGATGTGATATCTCAATGCTTATACCAAACCTGAGACCCTTCCTATGGCATGAGATGTGATATCCAACTCCTTCCCATTCCAATCCTGAGACCCCTCCTATAGCATGAGATGGGATATCTCAATGCTTCTACCAAACCTGACACCCTTCCTTTAGCATGAGATGTGATATCCAACTCCTTCCCATTCCAATCCTGAGACCCTTACTATAGCATGAAATGTGATATCTCAATGCTTCTAATACCAAACCTGAGATCCTTCCTATAACATGAGATGTGATATCCAAATCCTTCCCCTTCCAAACCTGAGACCCTCCCTTTAGCATGAGATGTGATATCCAGCTCCTTCCCATTCCAATCCTGAGACCCTTCTGATAGCATGAGATGTGATATCTCAATGCCTCTAATACCAAACCTGAGATCCTACCTCTAACATGAAATGTGATATCCAACTCCTTCCCTTTCCAAACCTGAGAGCCTTCCTATAGCATGAGATGTGATATCCAAGTCCTTCTCATTCCAATCCGGAGACCCTTCCTAAAACATGAGATGTGATATCCAACTCCTTCTGATTCCAACCTGAGACCCTTCCTATAGCATGAGATTGGATATCCAACTCCTTCCATATCCAATCCTGATACCCTTCCGATTGCATGAGATGTGATATCCCAATGCTTCTACCAAACCTGAGACCCATACTATGACATCAGATGTGATATCAAACTCCTTCCCTTTCCAATCTTGAGACCCTTCCTATAGCTTGAGATGTGATATCCAACTCCTTCCCATTCCAATTCTGAGACCCTTCCTATACCATGAGACTTGATATATGTAAGGATATTTGGCGTGTTACAGTACACAGTACAGCAATACTGCACAAGTAGCACAAAATTTTTGCAGCACCACCACCACAAGGGTGCGGTGCATTGCTATATGGGTTAGCAGATTAACAAGGAAAGACAGGCTATTCAGTCAAAAACGATTTTAACATATAAGATGCAAAGCTATTTTTACAGTTAAAAGCACACGTGTTCATTTAAAAATGCACACTATTTTTCACCTGAAATGCCTATATTGCTAGAGACACATTTGAAAATTAACAGCTAACCTATTAACCATTAACCTGACTAATAAAACCTTATTTTAATATAACCCACTAATAAAATGTGTTCTCTACTGCAGAATTAGGCATACTCTGAAAACCATTTAAATGAGTGTGCAGATTTTTTTTCTTCTCTTCTCTGCCTGATTATCCGTGTTGTTGTGCACAGTAACTGCAGGAAGGAGGAAGTCAGATTTGCAACAATTGCAAATGTATAAGCGAAGCTATTGTTGAAGAGTAGGAGGATGAGAGATGATGAATTTCATTGGGACACGTCATAAAGAGGGCTGAGAGGAAAGTTTTAGTGGGCAGTAGCAGGGAAAAAGACAGGCAGACATCTTTCTGCACTACTGGGGAGAAGACCTGGCTGTGGGGTCCTGACTGAATGCAAATTCCGGTGTCCTGCTGCAGTCGAGACTGGGGAAAGCTGAAAGAAAAACCTTTCCACTGGCAGAGGCATTCCTATCTGAAAAAGCTGAGAATTCCAGGCAATGACCCCGGCTTGAGAAGGCAAGCGTTCCTTTTTGCTGGAGTTAATCCAAGAGAGCCACATTCACAGAGAGAAGCCTCTGAACAGATAAGGTAATTACCTAACTGGGGGAGCTGTGTGTGTGCACGGAAATATGCAGTCAGTGTAGAAAAATGAAAGTCCCGTGCGTGTCTTAATCAAGTGCTAATGTTGCAATTTAAGTTCTGTTCTCCGCCACTATAATTGCAGTGTGTCATAGAAAATGCTTTTACTGTACCATTTTATTTATTTCTGTAAAGAATGAGATCATGTCTAAGTGCAACTTTTATAATACAGAAAATATTTGAAAACAGACGGGTGGTTTATTTTCTATTTACCATTACAATGCCAATGATGTGGGGAGATTTTTAAACAGTGCAATGGTCATTTTAAGACAGATGTGTGTATGTCAGAATCAGTATGAATAATTGTGAGTGACTGTAGTATAACTTGTTGGAGGTACATGAGCCAACGGGAAGAGAGACTCTCTGAACATAGCTCCCTACCGTATATAAGGTAGTGGAAATTACCACAAGACTACCACATATAGCTCTCTGTCGTAAATAAGTCAGTGAGTTTGCCCATGGTGGCGCACCAACACTATCACTGGAAAATGTGGTATCCCTAGAATGCAGGTCTGAGGTCTCTCTAGTGATCACACGAAAAATCTAAGCGAAGATAAGGGATTCTGGAAATTGGGGCCACAAATAAAACAAGGGAATTATGCTCACCAAAATACCACCAACCGCGTATACCAAATATGCAGGTCTGGGTGCTGAAATAATGCATGCCCATTGTATTATTGTTGCACATGGCCAAATCTGAATACAAAGAGTGATTATTGCTAAGTTATTTTCCGGCGGTAATAAAATACCGTCAGGCCCCAAATCTCCACAAAATACCCAACATATTTATGGTGCGTTGCAGGCCGGGAAAGTGATCACAGAATACCTACTGGGCGTGGCAAGCGTGTCTCACACTGCCATTTGCACATTAAAGGGAACCCATTTTATAATAGCAGTGTGCCACTAAAAACGAATTTCAGAATGTCACAAAGGGAAACCACACTCTCAGATCTAGTGCAATATTTAGAGGCAAAGTTATTTGCACATGGGAATTGGTCTTCGAACAGTACCTTAGAATGGAGTAACCGCATTCAGGGTGAGGTGCAGAAAGAAAAACTAGACAATATTTTTGCAGAAGGCAGCATAATTCAGGTCTGCCTTACAAGATTATTGAATGCAGCCGATAAAAGTGCAGAGAAAGACTGTTTAATACGGCTATGCGGCAAAATATGGTTTATTTTAAACAAGTCCCTGCGAATGCAAGAGAATGATACTCAGCTAATTAACAGGTTAAAGACTGAATTAGATGGGGCAAGTAAAAATCAGGAAATGTTGAGAGCAGAATTGGATGTATGCCAAAAAGACATGCAATTAAAATGCAGAGACTTTGATACTCAGTTATCCAAAAGCAAGAAACAATTTGAAGATAGTGAGCAAGAATTGACACACTTAAAAGCCTTAGTGGATCAAATTAGGAAGGATAAAGATGAGGTTGTTTCAGAAATGCAGATTTTACAAAAAGAACATTGCGAAAAAGAAGGTGATCTCCAGAGTGCAGAACAAGAAATGATTAAAATGATCCAAGAAAGAGACAAGAGAAATAAAGAGTTCAATGAATGCCAAATGCAAATGTGCGATATGCAGGAGGCAATTAATAAAATGAGTGATGAAAATAATTATTTGCATGATGAAGCCAACAGACTCCTTAAAAAGTGTAAGGACTTAGAACAGCAAATGTGCATTCCCAGGTCCCAGGAGAGGCGGCAGGGTACCACATTCAATGGAGTGGAGGTGAATTCTAGCTCTGCCCAAAGAGCTAGTGCCCCAGTGACTGGGCCGGTGACTGAACTTGGTTGCAGCGCCCTTGGGGGATTTGATACTCCCATTGGGGGCAGCCACCAATCTCATACACCTGAAAACAGGATTGAATCACAAAATAGTGCAATTCCATGCATTGCAACAAGTAGCCCCATAAAAATAATGAAATCCATTAAAGCCCTGATCAAACCATTTAAAAAGGGAGGTGAATGCTGCATTGAGGATCACTTAGAAGCGGTGCATGACATTTTTAAAGCACTCCAGATACCTAAGGAACAGTACAGACAATATTTTCATTTAACTTTAGATGCCCCGACGGCCAGCATCATAAGGGGATTAAATGAACAGCAGAATATGACATGGCTGGAGTTTGAAAAAGAAATTAGGCGTCATTTTTCTCCTTTTCAGTCATTGCAGGAGGCAAAGAAAGTCGCGTACACTATTACTGCTGGACCTAATACATCACCTCGCCAATTTTTACAAGACTTAAAAAGAGCATTCTCTCGCTTTGATGTATCTTTTGACTCAAATTCCAATGAGTTTAAAACCGCATACTTCTATGGGCTACAGAAAGACATCATATCCCAATTGGTCCGTGAATTTGACCGTGACAAGTCCCTTGAATGGATTGTACATCAAAGCACCAAGCTATATGAGGTACTCTATTGTCAGGGTAGAGAAAGTGATAAAATGAAAGATACTAGGCCTAAATCTAAAGAACCCTCAGCCACAGTAATGGAAATCAGGTCAGCCAAAATGTCCCTTGAGTCTGCTCAAAGCCAAGGTAAAAATAATGTGACACCTGAACAAAGGGGTAATCAACAAAGATCGCCATTTCCTGTACCAATGTTCCAATCACATGATCCTAGTAATAGAGAGAGCTACATCAGCCCTAGATATTTAGGAGATAGACCCCGGGTAAGATACCGGTCTGATATGGCAGGTATGAACAATAACCAGAGACAAAATCAAGATCAAAGAAATGATGGTCCCTACCAGTCATTGGGGACACAGAGCAGATTTGATCCCAACACCATGATATATGGTAATCAGGATAGGCCCCGATATGTGGATCGATTTACTGATAATGGAAATCAACATAGGGGCCAGTACCTACAATCTGAGAGACAGGACATGAGGCAAAACGTGAACTACAGTCCACGCCAGTACGATGATTCCCCACCAAGGGACTATAATCAAAGGATGGGTGCAACCCGCTCCCCTCCACAAATGAATCAAGAGTTCAGAAACCATCCCAACCGGTATCAATCACCTGAGAGGTATCAGAATAGATCCAATCAGGGGGAAAACAACCAATATCGACCTAGGCCACAGAAAGAGGATCCTAGAGAGATGGAAAGGTTCCAGTGCCTTGAGGCCCAAGTGAAAATGTTAGCTGAGCAAATAGGAAAGCTCTATACAGCGCAAAAACAACCTTCCAAAGAGGGGGCTGATGGCCATAGCAATGACCGGGGGGCTTCCGAAAAGTGACTAAGTACTCATGATAATCGCAGTGCCAAAATGACAGATTGCTCTGATATAATTTTGCATGACAACTCTGAGGTGGCTAATGGATTAAAAATGAAAGTACCAGTAAATGAAATTGTGATAGAAAGTGCAAATACTTCTAAAAAAGAGGTACGGTTTAACTTAGAGCTAAATAAAACAGTAAAGATTTGCACAAATGAAAAAGAAACATTAGGAATTCCAAAAGAACAAAGGGACAGATTTAAGAAAAATGACTCATGCATGGGGAATACCAGTGAACAGGGAGTAAGTGGGGATGCCATAGCTCCTTCCCTGGGCAAGCAAAACAATGACCAAACACAGACAGAAAAAGGAAATACTCACAAGGAGGGTACAAGTCAATCACCTGAAAAATTCTTTGAGCCACATATTTTTGAAGAGGCTGAAAGGGCTGGTATTACACTAAATGATCACAAATGCACAGAATTAAAAAATGACAAATTGCTGAATGATGTTGTTACACATGTTCAGTTGGAAGGTTGTAATGTGGTCTCTGATGTTACCCAGATGGATGGGCGAACGGTGGCCACACTCCAAAAAACCTCTGAACATGGAGAAATGAATAAAATATCTCGCACAGAAATGGGTAAAAAGGAGGGAAAAATGTCTTTTCATTTACCAATGTGCTTAGCCAAAAGTGAAAAAGACCTGAGAAAGGTGAGCCCTGAAATCAGTAAGAATTCACATTTCTTATGTGTATTAGAGGAAGTTGAGGACAGATATTATGCACCCATCACTGTAGAAGAAAAATGCCACACCTTCGCTATGATTGACACTGGCGCACAGGCCACAATTATGTCCAAGGAGCTGGTAAAGAGTATCAATGAAGGGAGGCCTCCACAGAGTCAGATCACAGTGAAGGCAAATCAAGGCCCAGTGCATAACTTTAATGGGGAGGAGGTGCCCATCATAGGTGTAACTGAGGTTGACATAAAAATAGGAAAGCACAGAATGAAACAAGAGGTATTGATCACATCTATTTGTGAAATTCCATTTCTGATGGGGACAGATTGCCTGAAAAGATTGTCTCCTCTCATAGATGGGGTGAATGGAGTGCTGTGGTCCTTAACCAAAAAACCATTGAGGCCTAAGAAACTAAAATCACAAAACAGCAATATAAAAGAATGTCACACCGTTGCCAAAACAAATGATGCTGTGGAGGTATATCTCCAGAATAGCTGCATACCTAGTGTCACTGTTATATTAATGTGTCAAGACAAAGATCAGAGCGACAATGAAAAACTACCTGTACAAATATACTTGGACCCAAGGAAAGATTGGCAGACTGCTATAGATGAGCACACATTACGTTTTTACTTAAAAGAGAATACATGCAAACAGAATATTGTTCCTAAAACAGATTCAGAAAAACACATTACCACTCTGGCAGAGATACACATGGAAGATGAGCAACCATGGGTTCACGCTGGTATAAATGATTATCTTAAAACAATAAAAGCCACTTTAGCGCTTGAACATGAAAGGAGTTTCATTAATGAGAAATTGTTGCAAAAAATTATGGAGAGGGAAGAAATCCCGAAATTTAGGATTAAAAACCAATATGTTTCTGGGTTGGACAGTCCAGACTTTGAAAACCGAATTACAGGCAGATGCATGCTTAAAATTAGCATTGGGCAGAAAACAATTTACCATAATGTATGGATAGTGAGTGGAGCACAAAATGAATTTTACATGGGCAATGACATCATGCACAGAATGTGTATGGTGTTAGATTTCCTTAATCAAAAAATATGGTCACGCCTAGGTGGGCCGGCGCCTGAATTTGAAGACAAAAGAAGGGCTTATCATTGTGCACAACTAGTTCCTTATGCAGTCGAATTACAGATGAGGAAAAATACTATTGTTCCTGCATTTACAAAACAGTTTGCAATAACACTGAAATGCAAAAATGGACAGCAGATGAAAGGCTCTGATGCATTTGTATGCCTGAATGAATCCATAAAACAGCAAGGCCTGGATTATGAATACATTCCATTGGTAGACATTGGTGAAGGATCTGTAAAAATCATGGTAAATAATAAAGGTTGTCAGGACATTCATTTAGAGGAAAACTCCCCATTAGGAATGGCCATACAAAAATCACATTATACGGCAGATTTAAATAACATGGTGATTGGGAATATTCCTGAAAAATATGTAGATGCCAAGGGCGAGTTGCCAGAACACCTGGACTCTCAGCCCAAAGGAATATTTAAAATTCATTCTGTGTATCCTTATGATTCAAATGAGACAGTGTGCTGCCATCAAGAGGATTGCATAATATTTAATTTAAATGAAAATGAAACAGGAAATCAGCCCATTGAAGTGGAAGCTGATCTGCCAAAATATTTGAAAGTGGCAGCTCTACAAAAAGACACAGCCACACAGTTAGAGGAAAGCGCTGAGATTCCTTTACCAGAAGAGTTTCCAGAATTTTCCAGAATGGTAGAAGAGCAGATCTCCTTAGCGGATGCATGTGACAGCGATGAGGATCGACGCAATCTGAGGGAAATATTTATGGAGTTTAAGGATGTATTTGCAAAAGATGCTTATGATTGTGGTTTAACTGATTTACATGTGGCCACACTACCAGAAGGTTGTAGCAGAAATCCAGTGTTTGTACGCCAGTATAGACTACCGCTGGCATGTTTAGAATCATTGGCAGAGATTATTAAAAATTTGGAATCACGGGGAATAATTAGGCCCATTCATAGCACATCCAATACGCCTATTTTAGGTGTGTTAAAGCCAAATGGTCAATGGCGGCTGTGTGCAGACTTAAGAGAGTTAAATAAAAGAGTACCAGTATCTAGATGGCCACTACCATTCATTGATCAGGGCCTAGCTCAGATACATGGTTCAAATGTATTTACCACGTTAGATCTCACATCTGGATATTGGTGTGTGCCATTGGCAGAGGAGATACAACACCTATTTTCCTTTACATTTGACAGGACTCAATATGCCTGGCTTAGAGCTCCGTTCGGGTACATCAATAGTGGGAGTGAATTTGGCATATTTTTGAGAAAGGCCATGCCAGATGCAGCGGAAAGAGGAACAATAGTTTATGTGGATGATGTCTTGATAAAAAATGAAAACCTTAAAAGCCATTTTGATGAAATAAGACATGTGCTTGGCCAATTGCAGAAAGCAGGCGCCAA
Organism: Ambystoma mexicanum; assembly: GCF_040938575.1. Lineage (NCBI taxonomy): Eukaryota > Metazoa > Chordata > Amphibia > Caudata > Ambystomatidae > Ambystoma > Ambystoma mexicanum. The sequence goes on along the minus strand of NC_090940.1, from coordinate 467,123,704 downwards.
AGTATCTTTGCAAAAAGCACAATGGTGCAAGAAAAAAGTGAACTTTCTAGGGCATGAAGTGACTGAACATGGGCTAAATCCACAAAGGAAGAAAATAGAGGCCATACAAAGATTAAAAGATCCTAAAAATGTGAAAGGAGTAAAAAGTTTATTAGGGATGACAGGCTATAATAGAAAGTTCATTGAGAATTATGCAGAAATCACTCAACCATTGACTAAACTGCTTAAACTAAATACTCCCTGGAGATGGGAAAGAGAGCAGTCTGATGCAGTGGCTAGATTGAAGGAATGTCTTGTAAAGGCACCATGTTTAGCATACCCCATAAAGGACAGGGATTTCTTTATAGAAATAGGCTTTTCTGAACATTGTATGTCAGCAGTGTTATCACAAAAACACGATTTGAATCACAAAACCATTGCATATGCAAGTAAGGCATTTTCCCAAGTTGAAATGAAATTTAATGAATGCGAAAAGGCCCTATTAACCACTGTGTGGGCGCTACAACATTTCCGCCCCATTGTTCAGGGAGAAAAGGTGATTATTGAAACAAATCATCAACCGTTGCAATTTTTAGAGAGTAAAAGAATTAGATCAGGCAATCTAGCGCAATCCAGAATCACTTCATGGACGCTGGCATTACAAGGTTTTCCCGTAGAAGTAAGATATGGACAAAATAAAAAGAGCCCAATTGCTCAAGGGTTAGCTGACTTACATGACTGTGCAGCTGAACAAATAACAAATGAAATGGATGTGGAAGCTAGTTTACAGGGATTTGAACAATCACCACACAAAGCTTTTGATGAAAAAACATGCAAGGATTTGCCAACTGTATATGTGGATGGTTGTGTTTTTCACATTGAAAATGACAGTAATAAACAATTAGTGGCAGGAATAGGAAATGTCTGGTTGAAATGTGAAGGCGTTCCTAGTATAGGGATGAGGATTGGAGATAGGAGCAGTCAGGTGGCGGAATTGGCAGCCATCTATAAAGCAATTGCTACTGCAGTTGATAAAAAGTTCAGTGAAATTGTCCTGGTGACTGATTCTGACTATGCACGGAATAGCTTTGTGGAGTATTTGCCTGGTTGGAAAGCAAGAGGCATGGTTACATACAACAAAAAGCCACTTAAACATGGAAAAATGATACAAGCCATAGACAAATTGGTGTCAGAAAATAATTTAACAATATACTGGAGAAAAATTCGTGGGCATTCAAAAACACCAGGAGAGGATAAGGAGGGAAATGATAAGGCAGACCATCTGGCTAAGATTGGGGCTGTGATGGGAGAATTGCTACCTATTGATTATTTAATGGGTGAAATACAAATTGATGCAGTCACACGTTCTAAAGCACCAAAGGAGGTAGATCAACCGGTGGTGCAGTGGAGTCATGACACGCCAGACCAAGATTTGATTGAGGCACAAAAGAATGATCAAATTTTGGGAATCTATTATAATCATTTGATAGATCCTGAACAAAATCCTTTAACAGAAAATGATTGTATGGGAAAAGAAGAGTTGAGGGTGTTATTAAAGAACAAAACACGAATTAGATTACAGGATGGACTCATGATTAGAGAGTCCATAACAGGGCAAATACAGTGGGTAGTACCCCTTTCATTCAGAGGACTAATGCTACACCATGCACACGATGCCATAACTGCAGGCCATAGAGGTTCACAAAAAACATTAGAAATACTAAAAGATTATGCTTACTGGCCTCATATGTCCCAAGATGTGGAATTATATACTAGAGGATGTCTAGTATGCGCCCAATTTAAACCTGCTTCACCAATGCATAGAGCACCATTGATGAAAAGAGGCCTAACTCTCCCATGGTCAGATTTGCAAATAGACTATGTAGGTCCTTTAAAAAGGTCGAGCAGGGGACACCGCTATATTTTGAGTGTGGTATGTTTGATGTCAAAGTGGATTGAGTGCATTCCCGCACCAGATTGTAGTGCGCAAACAGCAGCCACATTGCTGGTGAACCATGTGTTCTCAAGGTTTGGGTTGCCACAAAGAATTGAGTCAGACAGAGGAAGTCATTTCACAAGTACTCTAATGAGTAAGGTATGGCAAATACTAGGTGTGAAAAGGAAACTACATATCGCATATCGGGCGGCGTCTTCAGGTACAGTTGAAAGAAGCAATAGGTCTGTTGTGGATATTTTAAAGAAATTTGTGGCAGAAGCAGGTTCCAGCTGGGATTTGCGTTTACCATTGGTTTTGATGGCAATCAGGTCGACTCCTGCCAAAGCAACAGGTGTTAGCCCCCATGAGGTCTTAACAGGTAGGAAAATGGTGTTACCACAACACCTACTATACAGAACACATGAGCAAACTCTAGTGAGTGCATCCACAGTTCATGAATATATTGATGAACTGAGGAGGCATTTGCAACATGCATTTGCTTTTGTGCAGAGAAATCTGGAAAGAGCTGCTGAAAGTGCTAAGTCATATTATGACAAAAAGACATCAGTAAAGGAATACAATGTAGGGGATCAGGTGTACAAGTTTCATTTTGGAAAAAGTAAACAGAAAAATTCTAAATTTCTGGCAGCCTGGCAGGGGCCATTTCGAATTATAGATAAAGTCTCTCCTGTAGTGTATAAAATTTTGAAAAATGAAGGTGAAACAGCAATAGAGCAGTTTGTCCATGTAAATCAAATCAAACCATGCCATCCCAGACATGAGATCAGGCAGCTTGAGCATGTGGAAACGGATAGAGTCCCTTGAGAAAATAAATGGGTGTAATCAGGAGGCAGTGACAAAGAAGTTAAAAAAAAGTTGATTGTTATGATGGCACATAAACACTGTAATATATATGTAGAATATAATATAAATAAATAAATAAATAAATAAATAAATAAATGCACATATAACGGAAGCTCGTGGTTGGTGTGCAGAGAGAAAGTGTGTTAAATATTGAATGCTGTTTTATATGTGTTTGTTTTCTTTTAACTTGTGTTTAATTTCAGAAAAAAGAAAAAAAAAAACGAAGTATTTTTACCAAGCATGTTTTATTTTTGGCAAAAGGATGAAGTTAGTATTGTGCTATGTACTTAATCTGTTTATTTTCTATTTTGATTTAGACAATTAACATTATTTGGTCGGAGGTTCCGGGATCAGAGGCCACGGGAGACGATGGAGTCCTGGAGTCCCCTGGATGAAGACCAAAAGATGCCTGCCTCCAGGTGGAGGTGAAGACAAAATAACCGGAATGCCAAAAGAGATGAATACTGTGGATTCAAGATTGCCAAGATGAAAGAGTACTCGAATGAACCGAATAACATCGCTGGTCGGGACATACCAAAAGAGACAAAGCAAAAGTTCCGGCATATGAAGTTCCACGTATTTATTATTTTAATTATTTATTTTAACTTGTTATATTACTTATTTGTTTTAGTTAGTTGTTTTATTTCATTGTTTTTAATTGACTTGGAAAATTTAAACTTAAAGTAATGCCACTTCCACTGAGAAGGCAAATGTGGAACATTTTATGAACTGATGGACTCAGGTGAAATGTTGATTGCAAATTTTCATTGATGCACATGAATATTCATTTTGTTGGATTGCTATATTGTAAAAAAAAAAAATAGAACAAGTTGTTTTTAGGAATTGGCTTGGATTATAGCCAAGTTCTAAAAACAAAAGGAGGGTATATGTAAGGATATTTGGCGTGTTACAGTACACAGTACAGCAATACTGCACAAGTAGCACAAAATTTTTGCAGCACCACCACCACAAGGGTGCGGTGCATTGCTATATGGGTTAGCAGATTAACAAGGAAAGACAGGCTATTCAGTCAAAAACGATTTTAACATATAAGATGCAAAGCTATTTTTACAGTTAAAAGCACACGTGTTCATTTAAAAATGCACACTATTTTTCACCTGAAATGCCTATATTGCTAGAGACACATTTGAAAATTAACAGCTAACCTATTAACCATTAACCTGACTAATAAAACCTTATTTTAATATAACCCACTAATAAAATGTGTTCTCTACTGCAGAATTAGGCATACTCTGAAAACCATTTAAATGAGTGTGCAGATTTTTTTTCTTCTCTTCTCTGCCTGATTATCCGTGTTGTTGTGCACAGTAACTGCAGGAAGGAGGAAGTCAGATTTGCAACAATTGCAAATGTATAAGCGAAGCTATTGTTGAAGAGTAGGAGGATGAGAGATGATGAATTTCATTGGGACACGTCATAAAGAGGGCTGAGAGGAAAGTTTTAGTGGGCAGTAGCAGGGAAAAAGACAGGCAGACATCTTTCTGCACTACTGGGGAGAAGACCTGGCTGTGGGGTCCTGACTGAATGCAAATTCCGGTGTCCTGCTGCAGTCGAGACTGGGGAAAGCTGAAAGAAAAACCTTTCCACTGGCAGAGGCATTCCTATCTGAAAAAGCTGAGAATTCCAGGCAATGACCCCGGCTTGAGAAGGCAAGCGTTCCTTTTTGCTGGAGTTAATCCAAGAGAGCCACATTCACAGAGAGAAGCCTCTGAACAGATAAGGTAATTACCTAACTGGGGGAGCTGTGTGTGTGCACGGAAATATGCAGTCAGTGTAGAAAAATGAAAGTCCCGTGCGTGTCTTAATCAAGTGCTAATGTTGCAATTTAAGTTCTGTTCTCCGCCACTATAATTGCAGTGTGTCATAGAAAATGCTTTTACTGTACCATTTTATTTATTTCTGTAAAGAATGAGATCATGTCTAAGTGCAACTTTTATAATACAGAAAATATTTGAAAACAGACGGGTGGTTTATTTTCTATTTACCATTACAATGCCAATGATGTGGGGAGATTTTTAAACAGTGCAATGGTCATTTTAAGACAGATGTGTGTATGTCAGAATCAGTATGAATAATTGTGAGTGACTGTAGTATAACTTGTTGGAGGTACATGAGCCAACGGGAAGAGAGACTCTCTGAACATAGCTCCCTACCGTATATAAGGTAGTGGAAATTACCACAAGACTACCACATATAGCTCTCTGTCGTAAATAAGTCAGTGAGTTTGCCCATGGTGGCGCACCAACACTATCACTGGAAAATGTGGTATCCCTAGAATGCAGGTCTGAGGTCTCTCTAGTGATCACACGAAAAATCTAAGCGAAGATAAGGGATTCTGGACATTGGGGCCACAAATAAAACAAGGGAATTATGCTCACCAAAATACCACCAACCGCGTATACCAAATATGCAGGTCTGGGTGCTGAAATAATGCATGCCCATTGTATTATTGTTGCACATGGCCAAATCTGAATACAAAGAGTGATTATTGCTAAGTTATTTTCCGGCGGTAATAAAATACCGTCAGGCCCCAAATCTCCACAAAATACCCAACATATCTCAATGCTTCTACCAAACCTGAGACCCATACTATTGCATGAGATGTGATATCAAACTCCTTCCAATTCCAATCCTGAGAACCTTCCTATAACATGAGATGAGATATCCAAATCCATCCCCTTCCAAACCTTAGACCCTTTCTTTATCATGAGATGTGATATCCAACTCGTTCCCATTCCAATCCTGAGACCCTTCTGATAGCATGAGATGTGATATCTCAATGCCTCTAATACCAAACCTGAGATCCTACCTCTAACATGAAATGTGATATCCAACTCCTTCCCTTTCCAAACCTGTGAGCCTTCCTATAGCATGAGATGTGATATCCAAGTCCTTCTCATTCCAATCCGGAGACCCTTCCTATAACATGAGATGTGATATCCAACTCCTTCTGATTCCAACCTGAGACCCTTCCTATAGCATGAGATTGGATATCCAACTCCTTCCAAATCCAACCCTGATACCCTCCGATTGCATGAGATGTGATATCCCAATGCTTCTACCAAACCTGAGACCCATACTATGACATCAGATGTGATATCAAACTCCTTCCCATTCCAATCTTGAGACCCTTCCTATAGCTTGAGATGTGATATCCAACTCCTTGCCATTCCAATTCTGAGACCCTTCCTATACCATGAGACTTGATATCTCAATGCTTCTACCAAACCTGAGACCCATACTATTGCATGAGATGTGATATCAAACTCCTTCCAATTCCAATCCTGAGAACCTTCCTATAACATGAGATGAGATATCCAAATCCTTCCCCTTCCAAACCTTAGACCCTTTCTTTATCATGAGATGTGATATCCAACTCCTTCCGATTCCAATCCTGAAACCCTTCCTACACCATGAGATGTGATATCTGAATGCTTCTAATACCAAACCTGAGACCCATCCTATAACATGAGATGTGATATCCAAATCCTTCCCCTTCCAAACCTGAGACCCTTCCTTTAGCATGAGATGTGATATCCAGCTCCTTCTCATTCCAATCCTGAGACCCTTCCGATAGCATGAGATGTGATATCTCAATGCTTCTAATAACAAAACTGAGACCCTCCCTATAGCATGAGATGTGATATCTAAGTCCTTCCCATTCCAATCCTGAGACCCTTCGGATAGCAGAGATGTGATATCTCAATGCTTATACCAAACCTGAGACCCTTCCTATGGCATGAGATGTGATATCCAACTCCTTCCCATTCCAATCCTGAGACCCCTCCTATAGCATGAGATGGGATATCTCAATGCTTCTACCAAACCTGACACCCTTCCTTTAGCATGAGATGTGATATCCAACTCCTTCCCATTCCAATCCTGAGACCCTTACTATAGCATGAAATGTGATATCTCAATGCTTCTAATACCAAACCTGAGATCCTTCCTATAACATGAGATGTGATATCCAAATCCTTCCCCTTCCAAACCTGAGACCCTCCCTTTAGCATGAGATGTGATATCCAACTCCTTCCCATTCCAATCCTGAGACCCTTCTGATAGCATGAGATGTGATATCTCAATGCCTCTAATACCAAACCTGAGATCCTTCCGATAGCATGAGATGTGATATCTCAATGCTTCTAATACCAAACCTGAAATCCTTCCTATAACATGAGATGTGATATCCAAATCCTTCCCCTTCCAAACCTGAGACCTTCCCTTTAGCATGAGATGTGATATCCAACTCGTTCCCATTCCAATCCTGAGACCCTTCTGATAGCATGAGATGTGATATCTCAATGCCTCTAATACCAAACCTGAGATCCTACCTCTAACATGAAATGTGATATCCAACTCCTTCCCTTTCCAAACCTGAGAGCCTTCCTATAGCATGAGATGTGATATCCAAGTCCTTCTCATTCCAATCCGGAGACCCTTCCTATAACATGAGATGTGATATCCAACTCCTTCTGATTCCAACCTGAGACCCTTCCTATAGCATGAGATTGGATATCCAACTCCTTCCAAATCCAATCCTGATACCCTTCCGATTGCATGAGATGTGATATCCCAATGCTTCTACCAAACCTGAGACCCATACTATGACATCAGATGTGATATCAAACTCCTTCCCTTTCCAATCTTGAGACCCTTCCTATAGCTTGAGATGTGATATCCAACTCCTTCCCATTCCAATTCTGAGACCCTTCCTATACCATGAGACTTGATATCTCAATGCTTCTACCAAACCTGAGACCCATACTATTGCATGAGATGTGATATCAAACTCCTTCCAATTCCAATCCTGAGAACCTTCCTATAACATGAGATGAGATATCCAAATCCTTCCCCTTCCAAACCTTAGACCCTTTCTTTATCATGAGATGTGATATCCAACTCCTTCCCATTCCAATCCTTAGACCCTTCTGATAGCATGAGATGTGATATCTCAATGCCTCTAATACCAAACCTGAGATCCTACCTCTAACATGAAATGTGATATCCAACTCCTTCCCCTTCCAAACCTGAGAGCCTTCCTATAACATGAGATGTGATATCGAAGTCCTTCCCATTCCAATCCTGAGACCCTTCCTATAACATGAGATGTGATATCCAACTCCTTCTCATTCCAACCTGAGACCCTTCCTATAGCATGAGATGGGATATCCAACTACTTCCAAATCCAATCCTGATACCCTTCCGATAGCATGAGATGTGATATTTCAATGCTTCTACCAAACCTGAGACCCATACTATGACATGAGATGTGATATCCAATTCCTTCCCATTCCAAACCGGAGACCCTTCCTACAGCATGTGATGTGATATCTCAATGCTCTAATACCAAAACTGAGACCCGTCCTATAGCATGAGATGTGATATCCAACTCCTTCCCACCCCAATCCTGAGACACTTTCGATAGCAGAGATGTGATATCTCAATTCTTATACCAAACCTGAGACCCTTCCTATAACATGAAATGGGATATCCAACTCCTTCCCATTCCAAACCTGAGACCCTTCCGATAGCAGAGATGTGATATCTCAATGTCTCTAATGCCAAACCTGAGATCCTTCCGATAGCATGATATGTGATATCGCAATGCTTCTAATACCAAACCTGAGATCCTTCCTATAACATGAGATGTGATATCCAAATCCTTCCCGTTCCAAACCTGAGACCCTTCCGATAGCATGAGATGTGATATCTCAATGCCTCTAATACCAAACCTGAGATCATTCCGATAGCATGAGATGTGATAGCTCAATGCTTCTAATACCAAACCTGAAATCCTTCCTATAACATGAGATGTGATATCCAAATCCTTCCCCTTCGAAACCTGAGACCTTCCCTTTAGCATGAGATGTGATATCCAACTCGTTCCCATTCCAATCCTGAGACCCTTCTGATAGCATGAGATGTGATATCTCAATGCCTCTAATACCAAACCTGAGATCCTACCTCTAACATGAAATGTGATATCCAACTCCTTCCCTTTCCAAACCTGAGAGCCTTCCTATAGCATGAGATGTGATATCCAAGTCCTTCTCATTCCAATCCGGAGACCCTTCCTATAACATGAGATGTGATATCCAACTCCTTCTGATTCCAACCTGAGACCCTTCCTATAGCATGAGATTGGATATCCAACTCCTTCCAAATCCAATCCTGATACCCTTCCGATTGCATGAGATGTGATATCCCAATGCTTCTACCAAACCTGAGACCCATACTATGACATCAGATGTGATACCAAACTCCTTCCCATTCCAATCTTGAGACCCTTCCTATAGCTTGAGATGTGATATCCAACTCCTTGCCATTCCAATTCTGAGACCCTTCCTATACCATGAGACTTGATATCTCAATGCTTCTACCAAACCTGAGACCCATACTATTGCATGAGATGTGATATCAAACTCCTTCCAATTCCAATCCTGAGAACCTTCCTATAACATGAGATGAGATATCCAAATCCTTCCCCTTCCAAACCTTAGACCCTTTCTTTATCATGAGATGTGATATCCAACTCCTTCCGATTCCAATCCTGAAACCCTTCCTACACCATGAGATGTGATATCTGAATGCTTCTAATACCAAACCTGAGACCCATCCTATAACATGAGATGTGATATCCAAATCCTTCCCCTTCCAAACCTGAGACCCTTCCTTTAGCATGAGATGTGATATCCAGCTCCTTCTCATTCCAATCCTGAGACCCTTCTGATAGCATGAGATGTGATATCTCAATGCTTCTAATAACAAAACTGAGACCCTTCCTATAGCATGAGATGTGATATCTAAGTCCTTCCCATTCCAATCCTGAGACCCTTCGGATAGCAGAGATGTGATATCTCAATGCTTATACCAAACCTGAGACCCTTCCTATGGCATGAGATGTGATATCCAACTCCTTCCCATTCCAATCCTGAGACCCCTCCTATAGCATGAGATGGGATATCTCAATGCTTCTACCAAACCTGACACCCTTCCTTTAGCATGAGATGTGATATCCAACTCCTTCCCATTCCAATCCTGAGACCCTTACTATAGCATGAAATGTGATATCTCAATGCCTCTAATACCAAACCTGAGATCCTACCTCTAACATGAAATGTGATATCCAACTCCTTCCCTTTCCAAACCTGAGAGCCTTCCTATAGCATGAGATGTGATATACAAGTCCTTCTCATTCCAATCCGGAGACCCTTCCTAAAACATGAGATGTGATATCCAACTCCTTCTGATTCCAACCTGAGACCCTTCCTATAGCATGAGATTGGATATCCAACTCCTTCCATATCCAATCCTGATACCCTTCCGATTGCATGAGATGTGATATCCCAATGCTTCTACCAAACCTGAGACCCATACTATGACATCAGATGTGATATCAAACTCCTTCCCTTTCCAATCTTGAGACCCTTCCTATAGCTTGAGATGTGATATCCAACTCCTTCCCATTCCAATTCTGAGACCCTTCCTATACCATGAGACTTGATATCTCAATGCTTCTACCAAACCTGAGACCCATACTATTGCATGAGATGTGATATCAAACTCCTTCCAATTCCAATCCTGAGAACCTTCCTATAACATGAGATGAGATATCCAAATCCTTCCCCTTCCAAACCTTAGACCCTTTCTTTATCATGAGATGTGATATCTAAGTCCTTCCCATTCCAATCCTGAGACCCTTCGGATAGCAGAGATGTGATATCTCAATGCTTATACCAAACCTGAGACCCTTCCTATGGCATGAGATGTGATATCCAACTCCTTCCCATTCCAATCCTGAGACCCCTCCTATAGCATGAGATGGGATATCTCAATGCTTCTACCAAACCTGACACCCTTCCTTTAGCATGAGATGTGATATCCAACTCCTTCCCATTCCAATCCTGAGACCCTTACTATAGCATGAAATGTGATATCTCAATGCCTCTAATACCAAACCTGAGATCCTACCTCTAACATGAAATGTGATATCCAACTCCTTCCCCTTCCAAACCTGAGAGCCTTCCTATAACATGAGATGTGATATCGAAGTCCTTCCCATTCCAATCCTGAGACCCTTCCTATAACATGAGATGTGATATCCAACTCCTTCCCATTCCAACCTGAGACCCTTCCTATAGCATGAGATGGGATATCCAACTACTTCCAAATCCAATCCTGATACCCTTCCGATAGCATGAGATGTGATATCCCAATGCTTCTACCAAACCTGAGACCCATACTATGACATGAGATGTGATATCCAATTCCTTCCCATTCCAATCCTTAGACCCTTCCTACAGCATGAGATGTGATATCTCAATGATTCTAATACCAAACCTGAGACCCGTCCTATAACATGAGATGGGATATCCAACTCCTTCCATTTCAATCCTGAGACACTTCCGATAGCAGAGATGTGATATCTCAATGCTTATACCAACCCTGAGACCCTTCCTCTAACATGAGATGTGGTATCCAACTCCTTCCCATTCCAAACATGAGACCCTTCCTATAGCAAGAATGTGATATCCATCTCCTTCCCATTCCAATCCTGAGACCATTCCTATAGCATGAGATGTGATATCTCAATGCTTCTAATAGCAAACCTGTGATCCTTCCTATGACATGAAATGTGATATCCAATTCCTTCCCATGCCAAACCGGAGACCCTTCCTACAGCATGTGATGTGATATATCAATGCTTCTAATACCAAACCTGAGACCCGTCCTATAGCATGAGATGTGATATCCAACTCCTTCCCATCCCAATCCTGAGACACTTTTGATAGCAGAGATGTGATATCTCAATTCTTATACCAAACCTGAGACCCTTCCTATAACATGAAATGGGATATCCAACTCCTTCCCATTCCAAACCTGAGACCCTTCCGATAGCAGAGATGTGATATCTCAATGCTTCTAATACCAAACCTGAGACCCTTCCTATAGCATGAGATGTGATATCCAACTCCTTCCCATCCCATTCCTGAGACACTTTTGATAGCAGAGATGTGATATCTCAATTCTTATACCAAACCTGAGACCCTTCCTATAACATGAAATGGGATATCCATCTCCTTCCCATTCCAAACCTGAGATCCTTCCGATAGCATGAGATGTGATATCTCAATGCTTCTAATACCAAACCTGAGATCCTTCCTATAACATGAGATTTGATATCCAAATCTTTCCCGTTCCAAAACTGAGACCCTTCCGATAGCATGAGATGTGATATCTCAATGCCTCTAATACCAAACCTGAGATCCTTCCGATAGCATGAGATGTGATATCTCAATGCTTCTAATACCAAACCTGAAATCTTTCCTATAACATGAGATGTGATATCCAAATCCTTCCCCTTCCAAACCTGAGACCTTCCCTTTAGCATGAGATGTGATATCCAACTCCTTCCCATCCCATTCCTGAGACACTTTTGATAGCAGAGATGTGATATCTCAATTCTTGTACCAAACCTGAGACCCTTCCTATAACATGAAATGGGATATCCAACTCCTTCCCATTCCAAACCTGAGATCCTTCCGATAGCATGAGATGTGATATCTCAATGCTTCTAATACCAAACCTGAGATCCTTCCTATAACATGAGATTTGATATCCAAATCCTTCCCGTTCCAAAACTGAGACCCTTCCGATAGCATGAGATGTGATATCTCAATGCCTCTAATACCAAACCTGAGACCCTTCCCATATCATGAGATTTGTTATCTCAATGCTTCTAATATCAAACTTGAGACCCTCCCTATAGCATGAGATGTGATATCCAAGTCCTTCCCATTCCAATCCTGAGACCCTTCCTATAGCATGATGTGATATCTCAATGCTTCTAATACCAAAACTGAGACCCTTCCTATAACATGATATGGGATATCCAACTCCTTCCCATTCCAATCCTAAAACCCTTCCGATAGCAGAGATGTGATATCTCAATGCTTATACCAAACCTGAGACCCTTCCTATGGCATGAGATGTCATATACAACTCCTTCCCATTCCAATCCTGAGACCCTTCCTATAGGATGAGATGTGATATCTCAATGCTTATACCAAACCTGAGACCCTTCCTATAGCATGAGATGTGATATCCCATTCCTTCCCATTCCAAAATGAGACCCTTCCTATAGCATGAGATGTGATGTCTGAATGCTTCTAATACCAAATCTGAGATCCTTCCTATAACACGAGATGTGATATCAAAATCCTTCCCCTTCCAAACCTGAGACCCTCCCTTTGGCATGAGATGTGATATCCAACTCCTTCCCATTCCAATCCTGAGACCCTTCCTACAGCATGAGATGTGATATCTCAATGATTCTAATAACAAACCCGAGACCCGTCCTATAACATGAGATGTGATATCCAACTCCTTCCCATTCCAATCCTGAGACCCTTCCTATAGCATGAGATGTGATATCTCAATGCTTATACCAAACCTGAGACCCTTCCTATAGCATGAGATGTGATATCCAAATCCTTCCCATTCCAATCCTGAGACCCTTCCTATAGCATGAGATGTGATATCTCAATGCCTCTAATACCAAACATGAGATCCATTTTCTAACATGAAATGTGATATCCAACTCCTTCCCTTTCCAAACCTGAGAGCCTACCTATAGCATGAGATGTGATATCCAAGTCCTTCCCATTCCAATCCTTAGACCCTTCCTACAGCATGAGATGTGATATCTCAATGATTCTAATACCAAACCTGAGACCCGTCCTATAACATGAGATGGGATATCCAACTCCTTCCATTTCAATCCTGAGACACTTCCGATAGCAGAGATGTGATATCTCAATGCTTATACCAACCCTGAGACCCTTCCTCTAACATGAGATGTGGTATCCAACTCCTTCCCATTCCAAACATGAGACCCTTCCTATAGCAAGAATGTGATATCCATCTCCTTCCCATTCCAATCCTGAGACCATTCCTAAAGCATGAGATGTGATATCTCAATGCTTCTAATAGCAAACCTGTGATCCTTCCTATGACATAAGATGTGATATCCAATTCCTTCCCATGCCAAACCGGAGACCCTTCCTACAGCATGTGATGTGATATCTCAATGCTTCTAATACCAAACCTGAGACCCGTCCTATAGCCTGAGATGTGATATCCAACTCCTTCCCATCCCAATCCTGAGACACTTTCGATAGCAGAGATGTGATATCTCAATTCTTATACCAAACCTGAGACCCTTCCTATAACTTGAAATGGGATATCCAACTCCTTCCCATTCCAAACCTGAGACCCTTCCGATAGCAGAGATGTGATATCTCAATGTCTCTAATACCAAACCTGAGATCCTTCCGATAGCATGAGATGTGATATCTCAATGCTTCTAATACCAAACCTGAGATCCTTCCTATAACATGAGATGTGATATCCCAATCCTTCCCGTTCCAAAACTGAGACCCTTCCGATAGCATGAGATGTGATATCTCAATGCCTCTAATACCAAACCTGAGATCCTTCCGATCGCATGAGATGTGATATCTCAATGCTTCTAATACCAAACCTGAAATCCTTCCTATAACATGAGATGTGATATCCAAATCCTTCCCCTTCCAAACCTGAGACCTTCCCTTTAGCATGAGATGTGATATCCAACTCGTTCCCATTCCAATCCTGAGACCCTTCTGATAGCATGAGATGTGATATCTCAATGCCTCTAATACCAAACCTGAGATCCTACCTCTAACATGAAATGTGATATCCAACTCCTTCCCTTTCCAAACCTGAGAGCCTTCCTATAGCATGAGATGTGATATCCAAGTCCTTCTCATTCCAATCCGGAGACCCTTCCTATAACATGAGATGTGATATCCAACTCCTTATGATTCCAACCTAAGACCCTTCCTATAGCATGAGATTGGATATCCAACTCCTTCCAAATCCAATCCTGATACCCTTCCAATTGCATGGGATGTGATATCCCAATGCTTCTACCAAACCTGAGACCCATACTATGACATCAGATGTGATATCAAACTCCTTCCCATTCCAATCTTGAGACCCTTCCTATAGCTTGAGATGTGATATCCAACTCCTTCCCATTCCAATTCTGAGACCCTTCCTATACCATGAGACTTGATATCTCAATGCTTCTACCAAACCTGAGACCCATACTATTGCATGAGATGTGATATCAAACTCCTTCCAATTCCAATCCTGAGAACCTTCCTATAACATGAGATGAGATATCCAAATCCTTCCCCTTCCAAACCTTAGACCCTTTCTTTATCATGAGATGTGATATCCAACTCCTTCCCATTCCAATCCTGAGACCCTTCCTATAGCATGAGATGTGATATCTCAATGCTTCTAATACCAAAACTGAGACCCTTCCTATAACATGATATGGGATATCCAACTCCTTCCCATTCCAATCCTAAAACCCTTCCGATAGCAGAGATGTGATATCTCAATGCTTATACCAAACCTGAGAACCTTCCTATGGCATGAGATGTCATATACAACTCCTTCCCATTCCAATCCTGAGACCCTTCCTATAGCATGAGATGTGATATCTCAATGCTTATACCAAACCTGAGACCCTTCCTATAGCATGAGATGTGATATCCCATTACTTCCCATTCCAAAATGAGACCCTTCCTATAGCATGAGATGTGATGCCTGAATGCTTCTAATACCAAATCTGAGATCCTTCCTATAACACGAGATGTGATATCAAAATCCTTCCCCTTCCAAACCTGAGACCCTCCCTTTGGCATGAGATGTGATATCCAACTCCTTCCCATTCCAATCCTGAGACGCTTCCTACAGCATGAGATGTGATATCTCAATGATTCTAATAACAAACCCGAGACCCGTCCTATAACATGAGATGTGATATCCAAATCCTTCCCATTCCAATCCTGAGACCCTTCCTATAGCATGAGATGTGATATCTCAATGCCTCTAATACCAAAAATGAGATCCATCCTCTAACATAAAATGTGATATCCAACTCCTTCCCTTTCCAAACCTGAGAGCCTACCTATAGCATGAGATGTGATATCTCAATGATTCTAATACCAAACCTGAGACCTGTCCTAAAACATGAGATGGGATATCCAACTCCTTCCATTTCAATCCTGAGACACTTCCGATAGCAGAGATGTGATATCTCAATGCTGATACCAACCCTGAGACCCTTCCTATAACATGAGATGTGGTATCCAACTCCTTCCCCTTCCAAACCTGAGACCCTCCCTTTGGCATGAGATGTGATATCCAACTCCTTCCCATTCCAATCCTGAGACCCTTCTGATAACATGAGATGTGATATCTCAATGCCTCTAATACCAAACCTGAGATCCTACCTCTAACATGAAATCTGATATCCAACTCCTTCCCCTTCCAAACCTGAGAGCCTTCCTATAACATGAGATGTGATATCGAAGTCCTTCCCATTCCAATCCTGAGACCCTTCCTATAGCATGAGATGTGATATCCAACTCCTTCCCATTCCAACCTGAGACCCTTCCTATAGCATGAGATGGGATATCCAACTACTTCCAAATCCAATCCTGATACCCTTCCGATAGCATGAGATGTGATATCCCAATGCTTCTACCAAACCTGAGACCCATACTATGGCATGAGATGTGATATCAAACTCCTTCCCATTCCAATCCCGAGACCCTTCCTATAGCTTGAGATGTGATATCCAACTCCTTCCCATTCCAATTCTGAGACCCTTCCTATACCAGGAGACTTGCTATCTCAATGCTTCTAATACCAAACCTGACGCCCGTCCTATAACATGAGTTGTGATATCCAAATCTATCCCCTTCCAAACCTTAGACCCTTCTTTTATCATGAGATGTGATATCCAACTCCTTCCCATTCGAATCCTGAGACCCTTCCCATATCATGAGATTTGTTATCTCAATGCTTCTAATATCAAACTTGAGACCCTCCCTATAGCATGAGATGTGATATCCAAGTCCTTCCCATTCCAATCCTGAGACCCTTCCTATAGCATGATGTGATATCTCAATGCTTCTAATACCAAAACTGAGACCCTTCCTATAACATGATATGGGATATCCAACTCCTTCCCATTCCAATCCTAAAACCCTTCCGATAGCAGAGATGTGATATCTCAATGCTTATACCAAACCTGAGACCCTTCCTATGGCATGAGATGTCATATACAACTCCTTCCCATTCCAATCCTGAGACCCTTCCTATAGCATGAGATGTGATATCTCAATGCTTATACCAACCCTGAGACCCTTCCTATAGCAT
Source organism: Ambystoma mexicanum (assembly GCF_040938575.1). Lineage (NCBI taxonomy): Eukaryota > Metazoa > Chordata > Amphibia > Caudata > Ambystomatidae > Ambystoma > Ambystoma mexicanum. The sequence continues at coordinate 467,106,621 of NC_090940.1, read as the reverse complement.
GAGATGTGATATCCCATTCCTTCCCCTTCCAAAATGAGACCCTTCCTATAGCATGAGATGTGATGTCTCAATGCTTCTAATACCAAATATGAGATCCTTCCTATAACACGAGATGTGATATCAAAATCCTTCCCCTTCCAAACCTGAGACCCTCCCTTTGGCATGAGATGTGATATCCAACTCCTTCCCATTCCAATCCTGAGACCCTTCCTACAGCATGAGATGTGATATCTCAATGATTCTAATAACAAACCCGAGACCCATCCTATAACATGAGATGTGATATCCAACTCCTTCCCATTCCAATCCTGAGACCATTCCTATAGCATGAGATGTGATATCTCAATGCTTATACCAAACCTGAGACCCTTCCTATAGCATGAGATGTGATATCCAAATCCTTCCCATTCCAATCCTGAGACCCTTCCTATAGCATGAGATGTGATATCCAAGTCCTTCCCATTCCAATCCTTAGACCCTTCCTACAGCATGAGATGTGATATCTCAATGCCTCTAATACCAAACATGAGATCCATTTTCTAACATGAAATGTGATATCCAACTCCTTCCCTTTCCAAACCTGAGAGCCTACCTATAGCATGGGATGTGATATCCAAGTCCTTCCCATTCCAATCCTTAGACCCTTCCTACAGCATGAGATGTGATATCTCAATGATTCTAATACCAAACCTGAGACCCGTCCTATAACATGAGATGGGATATCCAACTCCTTCCATTTCAATCCTGAGACACTTCCGATAGCAGAGATGTGATATCTCAATGCTTATACCAACCCTGAGACCCTTCCTCTAACATGAGATGTGGTATCCAACTCCTTCCCATTCCAAACATGAGACCCTTCCTATAGCAAGAATGTGATATCCATCTCCTTCCCATTCCAATCCTGAGACCATTCCTATAGCATGAGATGTGATATCTCAATGCTTCTAATAGCAAACCTGTGATCCTTCCTATGACATGAGATGTGATATCCAATTCCTTCCCATGCCAAACCGGAGACCCTTCCTAGAGCATGTGATGTGATATCTCAATGCTTCTAATACCAACCTGAGACCCGTCCTATAGCATGAGATGTGATATCCAACTCCTTCCCATCCCAATCCTGAGACACTTTTGATAGCAGAGATGTGATATCTCAATTCTTATACCAAACCTGAGACCCTTCCTATAACATGAAATGGGATATCCAACTCCTTCCCATTCCAAACCTGAGACCCTTCCGATAGCAGAGATGTGACATCTCAATGTCTCTAATACCAAACCTGAGATCCTTCCTATAGCAAGAATGTGATATCCATCTCCTTCCCATTCCAATCCTGAGACCATTCCTAAAGCATGAGATGTGATATCTCAATGCTTCTAATAGCAAACCTGTGATCCTTCCTATGACATGAGATGTGATATCCAATTCCTTCCCATGCCAAACCGGAGACCCTTCCTACAGCATGTGATGTGATATCTCAATGCTTCTAATACCAAACCTGAGACCCGTCCTATAGCCTGAGATGTGATATCCAACTCCTTCCCATCCCAATCCTGAGACACTTTCGATAGCAGAGATGTGAAATCTCAATTCTTATACCAAACCTGAGACCCTTCCTATAACATGAAATGGGATATCCAACTCCTTCCCATTCCAAACCTGAGACCCTTCCGATAGCAGAGATGTGATATCTCAATGTCTCTAATACCAAACCTGAGATCCTTCCGATAGCATGAGATGTGATATCTCAATGCTTCTAATACCAAACCTGAGATCCTTCCTATAACATGAGATGTGATATCCAAATCCTTCCCGTTCCAAAACTGAGACCCTTCCGATAGCATGAGATGTGATATCTCAATGCCTCTAATACCAAACCTGAGATCCTTCCGATCGCATGAGATGTGATATCTCAATGCTTCTAATACCAAACCTGAAATCCTTCCTATAACATGAGATGTGATATCCAAATCCTTCCCCTTCCAAACCTGAGACCTTCCCTTTAGCATGAGATGTGATATCCAACTCGTTCCCATTCCAATCCTGAGACCCTTCTGATAGCATGAGATGTGATATCTCAATGCCTCTAATACCAAACCTGAGATCCTACCTCTAACATGAAATGTGATATCCAACTCCTTCCCTTTCCAAACCTGAGAGCCTTCCTATAGCATGAGATGTGATATCCAAGTCCTTCTCATTCCAATCCGGAGACCCTTCCTATAACATGAGATGTGATATCCAACTCCTTCTGATTCCAACCTAAGACCCTTCCTATAGCATGAGATTGGATATCCAACTCCTTCCAAATCCAATCCTGATACCCTTCCGATTGCATGGGATGTGATATCCCAATGCTTCTACCAAACCTGAGACCCATACTATGACATCAGATGTGATATCAAACTCCTTCCCATTCCCATCTTGAGACCCTTCCTATAGCTTGAGATGTGATATCCAACTCCTTCCCATTCCAATTCTGAGACCCTTCCTATACCATGAGACTTGATATCTCAATGCTTCTACCAAACCTGAGACCCATACTATTGCATGAGATGTGATATCAAACTCCTTCCAATTCCAATCCTGAGAACCTTCCTATAACATGAGATGAGATATCCAAATCCTTCCCCTTCCAAACCTTAGACCCTTTCTTTATCATGAGATGTGATATCCAACTCCTTCCCATTCCAATCCTGAGACCCTTCCTATAGCATGAGATGTGATATCTCAATGCTTCTAATACCAAAACTGAGACCCTTCCTATAACATGATATGGGATATCCAACTCCTTCCCATTCCAATCCTAAAACCCTTCCGATAGCAGAGATGTGATATCTCAATGCTTATACCAAACCTGAGAACCTTCCTATGGCATGAGATGTCATATACAACTCCTTCCCATTCCAATCCTGAGACCCTTCCTATAGCATGAGATGTGATATCTCAATGCTTATACCAAACCTGAGACCCTTCCTATAGCATGAGATGTGATATCCCATTACTTCCCATTCCAAAATGAGACCCTTCCTATAGCATGAGATGTGATGCCTGAATGCTTCTAATACCAAATCTGAGATCCTTCCTATAACACGAGATGTGATATCAAAATCCTTCCCCTTCCAAACCTGAGACCCTCCCTTTGGCATGAGATGTGATATCCAACTCCTTCCCATTCCAATCCTGAGACCCTTCCTACAGCATGAGATGTGATATCTCAATGATTCTAATAACAAACCCGAGACCCGTCCTATAACATGAGATGTGATATCCAACTCCTTCCCATTCCAATCCTGAGACCCTTCCTATAGCATGAGATGTGATATCTCAATGCTTATACCAAACCTGAGACTCTTCCTATAGCATGAGATGTGATATCCAAATCCTTCCCATTCCAATCCTGAGACCCTTCCTATAGCATGAGATGTGATATCTCAATGCCTCTAATACCAAAAATGAGATCCATCCTCTAACATGAAATGTGATATCCAACTCCTTCCCTTTCCAAACCTGAGAGCCTACCTATAGCATGAGATGTGATATCCAAGTCCTTCCCATTCCAATCCTTAGACCCTTCCTACAGCATGAGATGTGATATCTCAATGATTCTAATACCAAACCTGAGACCTGTCCTAAAACATGAGATGGGATATCCAACTCCTTCCATTTCAATCCTGAGACACTTCCGATAGCAGAGATGTGATATCTCAATGCTGATACCAACCCTGAGACCCTTCCTATAACATGAGATGTGGTATCCAACTCCTTCCCCTTCCAAACCTGAGACCCTCCCTTTGGCATGAGATGTGATATCCAACTCCTTCCCATTCCAATCCTGAGACCCTTCTGATAGCATGAGATGTGATATCTCAATGCCTCTAATACCAAACCTGAGATCCTACCTCTAACATGAAATGTGATATCCAACTCCTTCCCCTTCCAAACCTGAGAGCCTTCCTATAACATGAGATGTGATATCGAAGTCCTTCCCATTCCAATCCTGAGACCCTTCCTATAGCATGAGATGTGATATCCAACTCCTTCCCATTCCAACCTGAGACCCTTCCTATAGCATGAGATGGGATTACATGAAGTCTTCTTGGAATCTTATGAAAGGGGGACCCTACCGGATAGCATGAGGGAAACTCTGGTCGTCCCAATGCTCAAGCCTAATAAACCCGCAGATAGATGCGACTCTTACCGCCCCCTTGCCATGCTTAATTATGACGTTAAAATACTTACATCAATTCTAGCTAAGAGGCTATCCAGAGTAATTGGAGACATAATACATACGGACCAGAACGGCTTTGTGCCTGGTCGTAACACGACCATGAATCTGCGCAGGCTCCAGCACATAATAGCTCAAACCGATACAAGCCAGGAATGCTATGCACTACTGTCCTTAGACGCCATTAAGGCATTCGATTCTATTTATTGGGAGTGGCTGGTGGCAGTTCTGGAGGGATTTGGCTTTGGCCAGGGGTTCATTAGGTGGATTAAGATCCTTTATAATAAACCAAGAGCACGACTAAAATCTGGGAGATATGTGTCAGAGGCCTGGGACATCTGTAGGGGAACTAGGCAAGGCTGCCCTCTCTCACCCATGCTTTACATCTTAGGTCTGGAGCCCATAGCTATTTACTTTAGAAAGCAGTTTTTTGACGCGGGCATAAGGATAGGCGGGGTAGACCACATTGTTTCTTTATATGCCGATGATGTGCTTATATATGTCAACAACCCTCTTCTTAATGTGCCAACAATGCTGGAAGTCCTTGACAATTATGCGAAGGTCTCGGGCATACAATTCAGCAAAACCAAGTCCTGCTTGTTTCCGCTAGCGGGACTAAAGGGTCGGCCTGCTGAAGAACTTCCTTCGGTGGGCATAAATTGGCAAACCACTTCATTCCGTTACCTTGGGATCCAGATAATGCACACCCCAGAGCTAATGCATGAATGTAACACGAGGGCTGCACTCCCGGGACTGCGTAAATCCATGGGATTCTGGGCTAAGCTACCTCTATCAATGATGGGTAGGGCCTCCATAGTTAAAATGATTGTTCTTCCCAGATTCTTATACGGGTTCCAAAATGTGCACTTCTACATCACTAAACCCTTCTTTCTATTACTTGATGCAATAATCCGGGACTTTTTATGGGGAAGTGGTAGACACCGAGTTGCCCTATCCACATTGGTTCTACCATACAAACAAGGTGGAATTCAACTACCGAATCTAGAGAAATATTACCTTGCTGCCCAGCTGGGCTTTGTAACTAAATGGCTAGCAGACGAGATCACGTCTGAAACTCCCCTGCTACAGGACATGATATCTCCGGTAAGACTGAAAGAACTGATTTGGGCCCCCCAAAACCTGCTACGCAATGCACCCTTTTTGGTGACCCTGGGTAGAAAAATTTGGCATAGAACCAAGTCGGTCAGGCAACTAAAACAGCCATACTCTCCGGAAATGCCAATAATATCGGGGCAGGGCAAGGCCGACACCGATCTGCATAATATCAGACTCTGGGAAAGGAAAGGGGTATACACTTGGGGAGATCTATATGCTGAGGGGACCTTCCGGGAATTCCCCATGTTGCAAGCGGAGGATGGTATCCCCTCTGGCCAATACCTTTGGTACCAGAAGATTCGAAAAATAGCACGAATAGAATGGGCAACCTGGCCAGAGGAACCGGAAATGGACCCCTTCATAACACTACTATATAATCTCGGAGAAGGCGGGAGGGTGGTGTCCCAAATATACGGTCACCTAATCGACACTCCTAACCCCCGGAGTGCAGTACTTAGGTCTAAGTGGGAAACGGACATGGGACTGGAGATGTCAGATAAGGAGTGGGATAGAGCACTGGCGTTCCCTAGGGAGGTCTCTAGAAACCACAGATTTCGACTGATCCAGATAAATGTATTATACCGCACCTACCTTACCCCAAGCAAATTGGCTATATTCAACAATTCTACACAACCGAACTGCACCTGGTGCGGGACGGATAATGCAAACCTGATCCATATGCTCTGGAACTGCACCAAAACTCAGACCCTCTGGTCCAAAATAAAGCAAACGTGTGAAAAGGCGGGTCTGACCAGGTACACATGGACTCCGCATGAATGCCTTTTGGGAACCTACCCCAGACTAGCTAAATTCAAGCACTCAGTTAAACTGATGGACTTAGTGTGCATATTGGCTAAAAGAACTATGGCCATGTCATGGAAAAAGCCCACAGGTCCGATCTTCACGGTATGGCATAAAGAACTTGAGAAATGGGCGAACGCCGAAACAAGGGCCTGGGAGGATAGTGTAGCCAGATCTTCCGAAGACTCGAGCATGGCACTAGCTGCATGGAAAGACACCATGGTAAAACTGTTCCACTCTCCAGACGACAAACCCCCTTGAATAACTCGCCAGGACGAATCGCTGATCCATGCAGCCAACTAAGTCACTTGGAACTAAACCATCATGGCCCAAGAAGGCTCCTGAACTGGTTTTGCCCCCCCCCCCATAACCCAAACATCCACCCTGTCGGAGACCAGTAAAACATTGTTCAAGACGACTCAGGAGACGGTTAATGTTAATTTGTTGTTTGTAGTTACTGTTTAATATGCTGCTGAACTATGTGGAAATTTGCTCATTTGATATTGACAGATGCACCCGCTGATGGTGTTGTTTTGTAACCCTAACTAAATGCCAATAAACAAATTTCAAAATAAATAGCATGAGATGGGATATCCAACTACTTCCAAATCCAATCCTGATACCCTTCCGATAGCATGAGATGTGATATCCCAATGCTTCTACCAAACCTGAGACCCATACTATGGCATGAGATGTGATATCAAACTCCTTCCCATTCCAATCCCGAGACCCTTCCTATAGCTTGAGATGTGATATCCAACTCCTTCCCATTCCAATTCTGAGACCCTTCCTATACCAGGAGACTTGCTATCTCAATGCTTCTAATACCAAACCTGACACCCGTCCTATAACATGAGTTGTGATATCCAAATCTATCCCCTTCCAAACCTTAGACCCTTCCTTTATCATGAGATGTGATATCCAACTCCTTCCCATTCGAATCCTGAGACCCTTCCCATATCATGAGATTTGTTATCTCAATGCTTCTAATATCAAACTTGAGACCCTCCCTATAGCATGAGATGTGATATCCAAGTCCTTCCCATTCCAATCCTGAGACCCTTCCTATAGCATGATGTGATATCTCAATGCTTCTAATACCAAAACTGAGACCCTTCCTATAACATGATATGGGATATCCAACTCCTTCCCATTCCAAAATGAGACCCTTCCTATAGCATGAGATGTGATGTCTCAATGCTTCTAATACCAAATCTGAGATCCTTCCTATAACACGAGATGTGATATCAAAATCCTTCCCCTTCCAAACCTGAGACCCTTCCTACAGCATGAGATGTGATATCTCAATGATTCTAATAACAAACCCGAGACCCATCCTATAACATGAGATGTGATATCCAACTCCTTCCCATTCCAAACCTGAGACCATTCCTATAGCATGAGATGTGATATCTCAATGCTTATACCAAACCTGAGACCCTTCCTATGGCATGAGATGTCATATACAACTCCTTCCCATTCCAATCCTGAGACCCTTCCTATAGCATGAGATGTGATATCTCAATGCTTATACCAAACCTGAGACCCTTCCTATAGCATGAGATGTGATATCCCATTCCTTCCCATTCCAAAATGAGACCCTTCCTATAGCATGAGATGTGATGTCTCAATGCTTCTAATACCAAATCTGAGATCCTTCCTATAACACGAGATGTGATATCAAAATCCTTCCCCTTCCAAACCTGAGACCCTTCCTACAGCATGAGATGTGATATCTCAATGATTCTAATAACAAACCCGAGACCCATCCTATAACATGAGATGTGATATCCAACTCCTTCCCATTCCAAACCTGAGACCATTCCTATAGCATGAGATGTGATATCTCAATGCTTATACCAAACCTGAGACCCTTCCTATAGCATGAGATGTGATATCCAAATCCTTCCCATTCCAATCCTGAGACCCTTCCTATAGCATGAGATGTGATATCCAAGTCCTTCCCATTCCAATCCTTAGACCCTTCCTACAGCATGAGATGTGATATCTCAATGCCTCTAATACCAAACATGAGATCCATTTTCTAACATGAAATGTGATATCCAACTCCTTCCCTTTCCAAACCTGAGAGCCTACCTATAGCATGGGATGTGATATCCAAGTCCTTCCCATTCCAATCCTTAGACCCTTCCTACAGCATGAGATGTGATATCTCAATGATTCTAATACCAAACCTGAGACCCGTCCTATAACATGAGATGGGATATCCAATTCCTTCCATTTCAATCCTGAGACACTTCCGATAGCAGAGATGTGATATCTCAATGCTTATACCAACCCTGAGACCCTTCCTCTAACATGAGATGTGGTATCCAACTCCTTCCCATTCCAAACATGAGACCCTTCCTATAGCAAGAATGTGATATCCATCTCCTTCCCATTCCAATCCTGAGACCATTCCTATAGCATGAGATGTGATATCTCAATGCTTCTAATAGCAAACCTGTGATCCTTCCTATGACATGAGATGTGATATCCAATTCCTTCCCATGCCAAACCGGAGACCCTTCCTAGAGCATGTGATGTGATATCTCAATGCTTCTAATACCAACCTGAGACCCGTCCTATAGCATGAGATGTGATATCCAACTCCTTCCCATCCCAATCCTGAGACACTTTTGATAGCAGAGATGTGATATCTCAATTCTTATACCAAACCTGAGACCCTTCCTATAACATGAAATGGGATATCCAACTCCTTCCCATTCCAAACCTGAGACCCTTCCGATAGCAGAGATGTGATATCTCAATGTCTCTAATACCAAACCTGAGATCCTTCCGATAGCATGAGATGTGATATCTGTAAGGATATTTGGCGTGTTACAGTACAGAGTACAGCACTACTGCACAGGTAGCAAACAGCACAGAGTACAGCACTACTGCACAGGTAGCAATTTTTTTCGCAGCACCACCACAAGGGTGCGGTGCATTGCTATATGGTTTACCTGATTAACAAGGAAAGACAGACTATTCAGTCAAAAACGATTTTAACATATAAGATGCAAATCTATTTTTACAGTTAAAAGCACACATGCTCATTTAAAAATGCACACTATTTTCACCTGAAATGCCTATGGTGCGAGAGACACATTTGAAAATTAACAGCTAACCTATTAACCATTAACCTGACTAATAAAACCTTATTTAACATAACCCACTAATAAAATGTGTTCTCCACTGCAGAATTAGGCATACTCTGAAAGCCATTTAAATGTGTGTGCAGATTTTTTTTTTCTTCTCTTCTTTGTCTGCTTCTCCGTGTTTTTGTGCACAGTAACTGCAGGAAGAAGGAAGTCAGATTTGCAACAATTGCAAATGTATAAGCGAAGCTATTGTTGAGAGTAGGAGGATGAGAGATGATGGATTTCATTGGGACACATCATACAGAGGGCTGAGATGAAAGTTTTAGTGGGCAGTATCGGGGAAAAAGACAGGCAGACATTTTTCTGCACTACTGGGGAGAAGACCTGGCTGTGGGACTCCTGACTGAATGCAGATCCCTGCGTCCTGCTACAGTCAAGATTTGGCAGTCGAGATTGGGGAGAGCTGAAAGAAGGACCTTTCCACTGGCTGAGGCGTTCCTATCTGCAAAAGCTGAGAATTCCAGGCAATGACCCCGTTTTGAGAAGGCAAGCGTTCCTTTTTGCTGGAGTTAATCCAAGGGAGCCACATTCACAAAGAGAACAGCCAAAGAGAACAACTAAAAAGATAAGGTAATGAGAAGTGTGGGAGCTGAGTGTGTACGGTAATATGCAGTCAGTGTAGGATTCCTGTGCATGCCTTAATCAAATGCTAATGTTGCAATTTGAGTTCTGTTCTCCGTCACTCTCTTTGCAGTGTGTCATAGACAATGCTTTTACTGTACCATTTTATTTATTTCTGTAAAGAGTGAGATCGTGTTTAAATGCAACTTTTATAATACAGAAAAATATTTGAAAACAGACGGGTGGTGTATTTACTATTTACCATTACAATGCCGATGATGTGGGGAGATTTTTAAACAGTGCAATGGTCATTTTAAGACAGATGTGTGCATGTCAGAATCAGTATGAATAATTGTGAGTGACTGTAGCATAGCTTGTTGGAGGTACATGAGCCAACGGGAAGAGAGACTCTCTGAACATAGCTCCCTACCGTATATAAGGTAGTGGAAATTACCACAAGACTACCATATATAGCTCTCTGTCGTAAATAAGTCAGTGAGTTCGCCCATGGTGGCACACCAACACTATCACTGAAAATGTGGTATTCCTAAAATGTAGGTCTGAGGTCTCTCTAGTGATCACACGAAAAATCTAAGAAAAGATAAGGGATTCTGGACATTGGGGCCACAAATAAAACAAGGGAATTATGCTCACCAAAATACCACCAACCACGTATACCAAATATGCAGGTCTGGGTGCTGAAATAATGCATGTCCATTGTATTATTGTTGCACATTGCCAAATCTGAATACAAAGAGTGATTATTGCTAAGTTATTTTTCGGCGGTAATAAAATACCGTCAGGCCCCAAATCTCCACAAAATACCCTACATATTTATGGTGCGTTGCAGGCCGGGAAAGTGATCATAGAGTACCTACTGGGCGTGGCAAGCGTGTCTCACACTGCCATTTGCACATTAAAGGGAACCCATTTTATAATAGCAGTGTGCCACTAAAAACGAATTTCAGAATGTCACAAAGGGAAACCACATTCTCAGATCTAGTGCAATATTTAGAGGCAAAGTTATTTGCACATGGGAATTGGTCTTCGAATAGCATGTTAGAATGGAGTAACCGCATTCAGGGTGAGGTGCAGAAAGAAAAACTAGACAATATTTTTGCAGAAGGCAGCATAATTCAGGTCTGCCTTACAAGATTATTGAATGCAGCCGATAAAAGTGCAGAGAAAGACTGTTTAATACGGCTATGCGGCAAAATATGGTTTATTTTAAACAAGTCCCTGCGAATGCAAGAGAATGATACTCAGCTAATTAACAGGTTAAAGACTGAATTAGAGGGGGCAAGTAAAAATCAGGAAATGTTGAGAGCAGAATTGGATGTATGCCAAAAAGACATGCAATTAAAATGCAGAGACTTTGATACTCAGTTATCCAAAAGCAAGAAACAATTTGAAGAGAGTGAGCAAGAATTGGCACACTTAAAAGCCTTAGTGGATCACATTAGGCAGGATAAAGATGAGGTTGTTTCAGAAATGCAGATTTTACAAAAAGAACATTGTGAAAAAGAAGGTGATCTCCAGAGTGCAGAACAAGAAATGATTAAAATGATCCAAGAAAGAGACAAGAGAAATAAAGAGTTCAATGAATGCCAAATGCAAATGTGCGATATGCAGGAGGTGATTAATAAAATGAATGATGAAAATAATTATTTGCAAGATGAAGCCAACAGACTCCTTAAAAAGTGTAAGGACTTAGAACAGCAAATGTGCATTCCCAGATCCCAGGAGAGGCGGCAGGGTACCACATTCAATGGAGTGGAGGTGAATTCTAGCTCTGCCCAAAGAGCTAGTGCCCCAGTGACTGGGCCGGTGACTGAACTTGGTTGCAGCGCCCTTGGGGGATTTGATACTCCCATTGGGGGCAGCCACCAATCTCATACACCTGAAAACAGGATTGAATCACAAAATAGTGCAATTCCATGCATTGCAACAAGTAGCCCCATAAAAATAATGAAATCAATTAAAGCCCTGATCAAACCATTTAAAAAGGGAGGTGAATGCTGCATTGAGGATCACTTAGAAGCGGTACATGACATTTTCAAAGCACTCCAGATACCTAGGGAACAGTACAGACAATATTTTCATTTAACTTTAGATGCCCCGATGGCCAGCATCATAAGGGGATTAAATGAACAGCAGAATATGACATGGCTGGAGTTTGAAAAAGAAATTAGGCGTCATTTTTCTCCTTTTCAGTCATTGCAGGAGGCAAAGAAAGTCGCGTACACAATTACTGCTGGACCTAATACATCCCCTTGCCAATTTTTACAAGACTTAAAAAGAGCATTCTCTCGCTTTGATGTATCTTTTGACTCAAATTCCAATGAGTTTAAAACCGCATACTTCTATGGGCTACAGAAAGACATCATATCCCAATTGGTCCGTGAATTTGACCGTGACAAGTCCCTTGAATGGATTGTACATCAAAGCACAAAGCTATATGAGGTACTCTATTGTCAGGGTAGAGAAAGTGATAAAATGAAAGATACCAGGCCTAAATCTAAAGAACCCTCAGCCACAGTAATGGAAATCAGGTCAGCCAAAATGTCCCTTGAGTCTGCTCAAAGCCAAGGTAAAAATAATGTGACACCTGAACAAAGGGGTAATCAACAAAGATCGCCATTTCCTGTACCAATGTTCCAAACACATGATCCTAGTAATAGAGAGAGCTACATCAGCCCTAGATATTTAGGGGATAGACCCCGGGTAGGATATCGGCCTGATATGGCAGGTATGAACAATAACCAGAGACAAAATCAAGATCAAAGAAATGATGGTCCCTACCAGTCATTGGGGACACAGAGCAGATTTGATCCCAGCACCATGATATATGTTAATCAGGATAGGCCCCGATATGTGGATCGATTTACTGATAATGGAAATCAACATAGGGGCCAGTACCCACAATCTGAGAGACAGGACATGAGGCAAAACGTGAACTACAGTCCACGCCAGTACAATGATTCCCCACCAGGGGACTATAATCAAAGGATGGGTGCAACCCGCTCCCCTCCACAAATGAATCAAGAGTTCAGAAACCATCCCAACCGGCATCAATCACCTGAGAGGTATCAGAATAGATCCAATCAGGGGGAAAACAACCAATATCGACCTAGGCCACAGAAAGAGGATCCTAGAGAGATGGAAAGGTTCCAGTGCCTTGAGGCCCAAGTGAAAATGTTAGCTGAGCAAATAGGAAAGCTCTATACAGCGCAAAAACAACCTTCCAAAGAGGGGGCTGATGGCCATAGCAATGACCGGGGGGCTTCCGAAAAGTGACTAAGTACTCATGATAACTGCAGTGCCAAAATGACAGATTGCTCTGATATAATTTTGCATAACGACTCTGAGATGCCTAATGGATTAAAAATGAAAGTACCAGTAAATGAAATTGTGATAGAAAGTGCAAATACTTCTAAAAAAGAGGTACGGTTTAACTTAGAGCTAAATAAAACAGTAAAGATTTGCACAAATGAAAAAGAAACATTAGGAATTCCAAAAGAACAAAGGAACAGATTTAAGAAAAATGACTCATGCATGGGGAATACCAGTGAACAGGGAGTAAGAGGGGATGCCATAGCTCCTTCCCTGGGCAAGCAAAACAATGACCAAACACAGACAGAAAAAGGAAATACTCACAAGGAGGGTACAAGTCAATCACCTGAAGAATTCTTTGAGCCACATATTTTTGAAGAGGCTGAAAGGGCTGGTATTACACTAAATGATCACAAATGCACAGAATTAAAAAATGACAAATTGCTGAATGATGTTGTTACACATGTTCAGTTGGAAGGTTGTAATGTGGTCTCTGATGTTACCCAGATGGATGGGCGAACAGTGGCCACACTCCAAAAAACCTCTGAACATGGAGAAATGAATAGAATATCTCGCACAGAAATGGGTAAAAAGGAGGGAAAAATGTCTTTTCATTTACCAATGTGCTTAGCCAAAAGTCAAAAAGACCTGAGAAAGGTGGGCCCTGAAATCAGTAAGAATTCACATTTCTTATGTGTATTAGAGGAAGTTGAGGACAGATATTATGCACCCATCACTGTAGAAGAAAAATGCCACACCTTCGCTATGATTGACACTGGCGCACAGGCCACAATTATGTCCAAGGAGCTGGTAAAGAGTATCAATGAAGGGAGGCCTCCACAGAGTCAGATCACAGTGAAGGCAAATCAAGGCCCAGTGCATAACTTTAATGGGGAGGAGGTGCCCATCATAGGTGTAACTGAGGTTGACATAAAAATAGGAAAGCACAGAATGAAACAAGAGGTATTGATCACATCTATTTGTGAAATTCCATTTCTGATGGGGACAGATTGCCTGAAAAGATTGTCTCCTCTCATAGATGGGGTGAATGGAGTGCTGTGGTCCTTAACCAAAAAACCATTGAGGCCTAAGAAACTAAAATCACAAAACAGCAATATAAATGAATGTCACACCGTTGCCAAAACAAATGATGCTGTGGAGGTATATCTCCAGAATAGCTGCATACCTAGTGTCACTGTTATATTAATGTGTCAAGGCAAAATGCAGAGCGACAATGAAAAACTACCTGTACAAATATACTTGGACCCAAGGAAAGATTGGCAGACTGCCATAGATGAGCACACATTACGTTTCTATTTAAAAGAGAAAACATGCAAACAGAATATTGCTCCTAAAACAGATTCAGAAAAACACATTACCACTCTGGCAGAAATACACATGGAAGATGAGCAACCATGGGTTCATGTTGGTATAAATGATTATCTTAAAACAATAAAAGCCACTTTAGCACTTGAACATGAAAGGAGTTTCATTAATGAGAAATTGTTGCAAAAAATTATGGAGAGGGAAGAAATCCCGAAATTTAGGATTAAAAACCAATATGTTTCTGGATTGGACAGTCCAGACTTTGAAAACCGAATTGCAGGCAGATGCATGCTTAAAATTAGCTTTGGGCAGAAAACAATTTACCATAATGTATGGATAGTGAGTGGAGCACAAAATGAATTTTACATGGGCAATGACATCATGCACAGAATGTGTATGGTGTTAGATTTCCTTAATCAAAAAATATGGTCACGCCTAGGTGGTCCGGCACCTGAATTTGAAGACAAAAGAAGGGCTTATCATTGTGCACAACTGGTTCCTTATGCAGTCGAATTACAAAATAGGAAAGATACTATTATTCCTGCATTTACAAAACAGTTTGCAATAACACTGAAATGCAAAAATGGGCAGCAGATGAAAGGCTCTGATGCATTTGTATGCCTGAATGAATCCATAAAACAGCAAGGCCTGGATTATGAATACATTCCATTGGTAGACATTGGTGAGGGATCTGTAAAAATCATGGTAAATAATAAAGGTTGTCAGGATATTCATTTAGAGGAAAACTCCCCATTAGGAATGGCCATACAAAAATCACATTATACGGCAGATTTAAATAACATGGTGATTGGGAATATTCCTGAAAAATATGTAGATGCCAAGGGCGAGTTGCCAGAACACCTGGAATCTCAGCCCAAAGGAATATTTAAAATTCATTCTGTGTATCCTTATGATTCAAATGAGACAGTGTGCTGCCATCAAGAGGATTGCATAATATTTAATTTAAATGAAAATGAAACAGGAAATCAGCCCATTGAAGTGGAAGCTGATATGCCAAAATATTTAAAAGTGGCAGCTCTACAAAAAGACACAGCCACACAGTTAGAGGAAAGCGCTGAGATTCCTTTACCAGAAGAGTTTCCAGAATTTTCCAGAATGGTAGAAGAGCAGATCTCATTAGCGGATGCTTGTGACAGCGATAAGGATAGAGACGACCTGAGGGAAATATTTATGGAGTTTAAGGATGTATTTGCAAAAGATGCTTATGATTGTGGTTTAACTGATTTACATGTGGCCACACTACCAGAAGGTTGTAGCAGGAATCCAGTGTTTGTACGCCAGTATAGACTACCGCTGGCATGTTTAGAATCATTGGCAGAGATTATTAAAAATTTGGAATCACGGGGAATAATCAGGCCCATTCATAGCACATCCAATACGCCTATTTTAGGTGTGTTAAAGCCAAATGGTCAATGGCGGCTGTGTGCAGACTTAAGAGAGTTAAATAAAAGAGTACCAGTATCTAGATGGCCACTACCATTCATTGATCAGGGCCTAGCTCAGATACATGGTTCAAATGTATTTACCACGTTAGATCTCACATCTGGATATTGGTGTGTGCCATTGGCAGAGGAGATACAACACTTATTTTCCTTTACATTTGACAGGACTCAATATGCCTGGCTTAGAGCTCCGTTCGGGTACATCAATAGTGGGAGTGAATTTGGCATATTTTTGAGAAAGGCCATGCCGGATGCAGCGGAAAGAGGAACAATAGTTTATGTGGATGATGTCCTGATAAAAAATGAAAGCCTGAAAAGCCATTTTGATGAAATAAGACATGTACTTGGCCAGTTGCAGAAAGCAGGCGCCAAAGTATCTTTGCAAAAATCACAATGGTGCAAGAAAAAAGTGAACTTTCTAGGGCATGAAGTGACTGAACATGGGCTAAATCCACAAAGGAAGAAAATAGAGGCCATACAAAGATTAAAAGATCCTAAAGATGTGAAAGGAGTAAAAAGTTTATTAGGGATGACAGGCTATAACAGAAAGTTCATTGAGAATTATGCAGAAATCAATCAACCATTGACTAAACTGCTTAAACTAAATACTCCCTGGAGATGGGAAAGAGAGCAGTCTGATGCAGTGGCTAGATTGAAGGAATGTCTTGTAAAGGCACCATGTTTAGCATACCCCATAAAGGACAGGGATTTCTTTATAGAAATAGGTTTTTCTGAACATTGTATGTCAGCAGTATTATCACAAAAACACGATTTGAATCACAAAACCATTGCATATGCAAGTAAGGCATTTTCCCAAGTTGAAATGAAATTTAATGAATGTGAAAAGGCCCTATTAACCACTGTGTGGGCGCTACAACATTTCCGCCCCATTGTTCAGGGAGAAAAGGTGATTATTGAAACAAATCATCAACCTTTGCAATTTTTAGAGAGTAAAAGAATTAGATCAGGCAATCTAGCGCAATCCAGAATCACTTCATGGACGCTGGCATTACAAGGTTTTCCCGTAGAAGTGAGATATGGACAAAATAAAAAGAGCCCAATTGCTCAAGGGTTAGCTGACTTACATGATTGTGCAGCTGAACAACTACCAAATGAAATGGAAGTGGAAACTAGTTTGCAGGAATTTGAACAATCACCACACAAAGCTTTTGATGAAAAAACATGCAAGGATTTGCCAACTGTATATGTGGATGGTTGTGCTTTTCACATTGAAAATGACAGTAATAAACAGTTAGTGGCAGGAATAGGAAATGTCTGGTTGAAATGTGAAGGCGTCCCCAGTATAGGGATGAGGATTGGGGATAGGAGCAGTCAAGTGGCGGAATTGGCAGCCATTTATAAAGCAATTGCTACTGCAGTTGATAAAAAAATCATTGAAATTGTCCTGGTGACTGATTCTGACTATGCACGGAATAGCTTTGTGGAGTATTTGCCTGGTTGGAAAGCAAGAGGCATGGTTACATACAACAAAAAGCCACTTAAACATGGAAAAATGATACAAGCCATAGACAAATGGGTGTCAGAAAATAATTTAACAATATACTGGAGAAAAATTCGTGGGCATTTAAAAACACCAGGAGAGGATAAGGAGGGAAATGATAAGGCAGACCAGCTGGCTAAGATTGGGGCTGTGATGGGAGAATTGCTACATATTGATTATTTAATGGGTGGAATACAAATTGATGCAGTGACACGTTCTAAAGCACCAAAGGAGGTAGATCAACCGGTGGTGCAGTGGAGTCATGACACGCCAGACCAAGATTTGATTGAGGCACAAAAGAATGATCAAATTTTGGGAATCTATTATAATCATTTGATAGATCCTGAACAAAATCCTTTAACAGAAAATGATTGTATGGGAAAAGAAGAGTTGAGGGTGTTATTAAAGAACAAAACACGAATCAGATTACAGGATGGACTCATGATTAGAGAGTCCATAACAGGACAAATACAGTGGGTAGTACCCCTTTCATTCAGAGGACTGATGCTACACCATGCACATGATGCCATAACTGCAGGCCATAGAGGTTCACAAAAAACATTAGAAATATTAAAAGATTATGCTTACTGGCCTCATATGTCCCAAGATGTGGAATTATATACTAGAGGATGTCTAGTATGCGCCCAATTTAAACCTGATTCACCAATGCATAGAGCACCATTGATGAAAAGAGGCCTAACTCTCCCATGGTCAGATTTGCAAATAGACTATGTAGGTCCTTTAAAAAGGTCGAGCAGGGGACACCGTTATATTTTGAGTGTGGTATGTGTAATGTCGAAGTGGATTGAGTGCATTCCTGCACCAGATTGTAGTGCGCAAACAGCAGCCACATTGCTGGTGAACCATGTGTTCTCAAGGTTTGGGTTGCCACAAAGAATTGAGTCAGACAGAGGAAGTCATTTCACAAGTGCTCTAATGAGTAAGGTATGGCAAATACTAGGTGTGAAAAGGAAACTACATATCGCATATCGGGCGGCGTCTTCAGGTACAGTTGAAAGAAGCAATACAATAGGTCTGTTGTGGATATTTTAAAGAAATTTGTGGCAGAAGCAGGTTCCAGCTGGGATTTACGTTTACCATTGGTTTTGATGGCAATCAGATCGACTCCTGCCAAAGCAACAGGTGTTAGCCCTCATGAGGTCTTGACAGGTAGGAAAATGGTGTTACCACAACACCTACTATACAGAACACATGAGCAAACTCTAGTGAGTGCATCCACAGTTCATGAATATATTGATGAACTGAGGAGGCATTTGCAACATGCATTTGCTTTTGTGCAGAGAAATCTGGAAAGAGCTGCTGACAGTGCAAAGTCATATTATGATAAAAAGACATCAGCAAAGGAATACAGTGTAGGGGATCAGGTGTACAAGTTTCATTTTGGAAAAAGTAAACAGAAAAATTCTAAATTTCTAGCAGCCTGGCAGGGGCCATTTCGGATTATAGATAAGGTCTCTCCTGTAGTGTATAAAATTTTGAAAAATGAAGGCGAAACAGCAATAGAGCAGTTTGTCCATGTAAATCAAATCAAACCATGCCATCCCAGACATGAGATCAGGCAGCTTGAGCATGTAGAAACAGATAGAGTCCCTTGAGAAAATAAATGGGTGTAATCAGGAGGCAGTGACAAAGAAGTTAAAAAGTTGATTGTTATGATGGCACATAAACACTGTAGTATATGTAAAATATAATATAAAATAAATATAAATAAATAAATAAATAAATAAATGCACATATAATGGAAGCTCATGGTTGGTGTGCAGAGAGAAAGTGTGTTAAATATTGAATATCTGCTTGTTTTCTTTTAACTTGTGTTTAATTTCAGGAAAAAAAAAAATGAAATATTTTTACCAAGCATGTTTTATTTTTGGCAAAAGGATGAAGTTAGTATTGTGCTATGTACTTAATCTGTTTATTTTCTATTTTGATTTAGACAATTAACATTATTTGGTCGGAGGTTCCGGGATCAGAGGCCACGGGAGACGATGGAGTCCTGGAGTCCCCTGGATGAAGACCAAAAGATGCCTGCCTCCAGGTGGAGGTGAAGACAAAATAACCGGAATGCCAAAAGAGATGACTACTGTGGATTCAAGATTGCCAAGATGAAAGTGTACTCGAATGAACCGAATAACATCGCTGGTCGGGACATATCAGAAGCGGACAAGAGTGCTGACATTTGGAGTTCCACGTATTTATTATTTTAATTATTTATTTTAATTTGTTATATTAATTATTTGTTTTAGTTAGTTGTTTTATTTCGTTGTTTTTAATTGACTTGGAAAATTTAAACTTAAAGTAATGCCACTTCCACTGAGAAGGCAAATGTGGAACATTTTATGAACTGATGGACTCAGATGAAATGTTGATTGCAAATTTTCATTGATGCACATGAATATTCATTTTGTTGGATTGCTATATTGTAAAAAAAAAAAAAAGAACAAGTTGTTTTTAGGAATTGGCTTGGATTATAGACAAGTTCTAAAAACAAAAGGAGGGTATATGTAAGGATATTTGGCGTGTTACAGTACAGAGTACAGCACTACTGCACAGGTAGCAAACAGCACAGAGTACAGCACTACTACACAGGTAGCAAACAGCACAGAGTACAGCACTACTGCACAGGTAGCAATTTTTTTCGCAGCACCACCACAAGGGTGCGGTGCATTGCTATATGGGTTACCTGATTAACAAGGAAAGACAGACTATTCAGTCAAAAACGATTTTAACATATAAGATGCAAATCTATTTTTACAGTTAAAAGCACACGTGCTCATTTAAAAATGCACACTATTTTCACCTGAAATGCCTATGGTGCGAGAGACACATTTGAAAATTAACAGCTAACCTATTAACCATTAACCTGACTAATAAAACCTTATTTAACATAACCCACTAATAAAATGTGTTCTCCACTGCAGAATTAGGCATACTCTGAAAGCCATTTAAATGTGTGTGCAGATTTTTTTTTCTTCTCTTCTTTGTCTGCTTCTCCGTGTTTTTGTGCACAGTAACTGCAGGAAGAAGGAAGTCAGATTTGCAACAATTGCAAATGTATAAGCGAAGCTATTGTTGAGAGTAGGAGGATGAGAGATGATGGATTTCATTGGGACACGTCATACAGAGGGCTGAGATGAAAGTTTTAGTGGGCAGTATCGGGGAAAAAGACAGGCAGACATTTTTCTGCACTACTGGGGAGAAGACCTGGCTGTGGGACTCCTGACTGAATGCAGATCCCTGCGTCCTGCTACAGTCAAGATTTGGCAGTCGAGATTGGGGAGAGCTGAAAGAAGGACCTTTCCACTGGCTGAGGCGTTCCTATCTGCAAAAGCTGAGAATTCCAGGCAATGACCCCGTTTTGAGAAGGCAAGCGTTCCTTTTTGCTGGAGTTAATCCAAGGGAGCCACATTCACAAAGAGAACAGCCAAAGAGAACAACTAAAAAGATAAGGTAATGAGAAGTGTGGGAGCTGAGTGTGTACGGTAATATGCAGTCAGTGTAGGATTCCTGTGCATGCCTTAATCAAATGCTAATGTTGCAATTTGAGTTCTGTTCTCTGTCACTCTCTTTGCAGTGTGTCATAGACAATGCTTTTACTGTACCATTTTATTTATTTCTGTAAAGAGTGAGATCGTGTTTAAATGCAACTTTTATAATACAGAAAAATATTTGAAAACAGACGGGTGGTGTATTTACTATTTACCATTACAATGCCGATGATGTGGGGAGATTTTTAAACAGTGCAATGGTCATTTGAAGACAGATGTGTGCATGTCAGAATCAGTATGAATAATTGTGAGTGACTGTAGCATAGCTTGTTGGAGGTACATGAGCCAACGGGAAGAGAGACTCTCTGAACATAGCTCCCTACCGTATATAAGGTAGTGGAAATTACCACAAGACTACCATATATAGCTCTCTGTCGTAAATAAGTCAGTGAGTTCGCCCATGGTGGCACACCAACACTATCACTGAAAATGTGGTATTCCTAAAATGTAGGTCTGAGGTCTCTCTAGTGATCACACGAAAAATCTAAGCAAAGATAAAGGATTCTGGACATTGGGGCCACAAATAAAACAAGGGAATTATGCTCACCAAAATACCACCAACCACGTATACCAAATATGCAGGTCTGGGTGCTGAAATAATGCATGTCCATTGTATTATTGTTGCACATTGCCAAATCTGAATACAAAGAGTGATTATTGCTAAGTTATTTTTCGGCGATAATAAAATACCGTCAGGCCCCAAATCTCCACAAAATACCCTACATATCTCAATGCTTCTAATACCAAACCTGAGATCCTTCCTATAACATGAGATGTGATATCCAAATCCTTCCCGTTCCAAAACTGAGACCCTTCCGATAGCATGAGATGTGATATCTCAATGCCTCTAATACCAAACCTGAGATCCTTCCGATAGCATGAGATGTGATATCTCAATGCTTCTAATACCAAACCTGAAATCCTTCCTATAACATGAGATGTGATATCCAAATCCTTCCCCTTCCAAACCTGAGACCTTCCCTTTAGCATGAGATGTGATATCCAACTGGTTCCCATTCCAATCCTGAGACCCTTCTGATAGCATGAGATGTGATATCTCAATGCCTCTAATACCAAACCTGAGATCCTACCTCTAACATGAAATGTGATATCCAACTCCTTCCCTTTCCAAACCTGAGAGCCTTCCTATAGCATGAGATGTGATATCCAAGTCCTTCTCATTCCAATCCGGAGACCCTTCCTATAACATGAGATGTGATATCCAACTCCTTCTGATTCCAACCTGAGACCCTTCCTATAGCATGAGATTGGATATCCAACTCCTTCCAAATCCAATCCTGATACCCTTCCGATTGCATGAGATGTGATATCCCAATGCTTCTACCAAACCTGAGACCCATACTATGACATCAGATGTGATATCAAACTCCTTCCCATTCCAATCTTGAGACCCTTCCTATAGCTTGAGATGTGATATCCAACTCCTTCCCCTTCCAATTCTGAGACCCTTCCTATACCATGTGACTTGATATCTCAATGCTTCTACCAAACCTGAGACCCATACTATGACATGAGATGTGATATCCAATTCCTTCCCATTCCAAACCGGAGACCCTTCCTACAGCATGTGATGTGATATCTCAATGCTCTAATACCAAAACTGAGACCCGTCCTATAGCATGAGATGTGATATCCAACTCCTTCCCATCCCAATCCTGAGACACTTTCGATAGCAGAGATGTGATATCTCAATTCTTATACCAAACCTGAGACCCTTCCTATAACATGAAATGGGATATCCAACTCCTTCCCATTCCAAACCTGAGACCCTTCCGATAGCAGAGATGTGATATCTCAATGTCTCTAATGCCAAACCTGAGATCCTTCCGATAGCATGATATGTGATATCGCAATGCTTCTAATACCAAACCTGAGATCCTTCCTATAACATGAGATGTGATATCCAAATCTTTCCGGTTCCAAACCTGAGATCATTCCGATAGCATGAGATGTGATAGCTCAATGCTTCTAATACCAAACCTGAAATCCTTCCTATAACATGAGATGTGATATCCAAATCCTTCCCCTTCGAAACCTGAGACCTTCCCTTTAGCATGAGATGTGACATCAAACTCGTTCCCATTCCAATCCTGAGACCCTTCTGATAGCATGAGATGTGATATCTCAATGCCTCTAATACCAAACCTGAGATCCTACCTCTAACATGAAATGTGATATCCAACTCCTTCCCTTTCCAAACCTGAGAGCCTTCCTATAGCATGAGATTTGATATCCAAGTCCTTCTCATTCCAATCCGGAGACCCTTCCTATAACATGAGATGTGATATCCAACTCCTTCTGATTCCAACCTGAGACCCTTCCTATAGCATGAGATGTGATATCCCAATGCTTCTACAAAACCTGACACCAATACTATGACATCAGATGTGATATCAAACTGCTTCCCATTCCAATCTTGAGACCCTTCCTATAGCTTGAGATGTGATATCCAACTCCTTCCCATTCCAATCCTGAGACCCTTCCTATAGCATGAGATGTGATATATCAATGCTTATACCAAACCTGAGACCCTTCCTATAGCATGAGATGTGATATCCCATTCCTTCCCATTCCAAAATGAGACCCTTCCTATAGCATGAGATGTGATGTCTGAATATTTCTAATACCAAATCTGAGATCCTTCCTATAACACGAGATGTGATATCAAAATCCTTCCCCTTCCAAACCTGAGACCCTCCCTTTGGCATGAGATGTGATATCCAACTCCTTCCCATTCCAATCCTGAGACCCTTCCTACAGCATGAGATGTGATATCTCAATGATTCTAATAACAAACCCGAGACCCGTCCTATAACATGAGATGTGATATCCAACTCCTTCCCATTCCAATCCTGAGACCCTTCCTATAGCATGAGATGTGATATCTCAATGCTTATACCAAACCTGAGACCCTTCCTATAGCATGAGATGTGATATCCAAATCGTTCCCATTCCAATCCTGAGACCCTTCCTATAGCATGAGATGTGATATCTCAATGCCTCTAATACAAAAATGAGATCCATCCTCTAACATGTAATGTGATATCCAACTCCTTCCCTTTCCAAACCTGAGAGCCTACCTATAGCATGAGATGTGATATCCAAGTCCTTCCCATTCCAATCCTTAGACCCTTCCTACAGCATGAGATGTGATATCTCAATGATTCTAATACCAAACCTGAGACCTGTCCTATAACATGAGATGGGATATCCAACTGCTTCCATTTCAATCCTGAGACACTTCCGATAGCAGAGATGTGATATCTCAATGCTGATACCAACCCTGAGACCCTTCCTATAACATGAGATGTGGTATCCAACTCCTTCCCCTTCCAAACCTGAGACCCTCCCTTTGGCATGAGATGTGATATCCAACTCCTTCCCATTCCAATCCTGAGACCCTTCTGATAGCATGAGATGTGATATCTCAATGCCTCTAATACCAAACCTGAGATCCTACCTCTAACATGAAATGTGATATCCAACTCCTTCCCCTTCCAAACCTGAGAGCCTTCCTATAACATGAGATGTGATATCGAAGTCCTTCCCATTCCAATCCTGAGACCCTTCCTATAGCATGAGATGTGATATCCAACTCCTTCCCATTCCAACCTGAGACCCTTCCTATAGCATGAGATGGGATATCCAACTACTTCCAAATCCAATCCTGATACCCTTCCGATAGCATGAGATGTGATATCCCAATGCTTCTACCAAACCTGAGACCCATACTATGGCATGAGATTTGATATCAAACTCCTTCCCATTCCAATCCCGAGACCCTTCCTATAACTTGAGATGTGATATCCAACTCCTTCCCATTCCAACCTGAGACCCTTCCTATAGCATGAGATGGGATATCCAACTACTTCCAAATCCAATCCTGATACCCTTCCGATAGCATGAGATGTGATATCCCAATGCTTCTACCAAACCTGAGACCCATACTATGGCATGAGATGTGATATCAAACTCCTTCCCATTCCAATCCTGAGACCCTTACTATAGCATGAGATGTGATATCTCAATGCTTCTAATACCAAACCTGAGATCCTTCCTATATCATGAGATGTGATATCCAAATCCTTCCCCTTTCAAACCTGAGACCCTCCCTTTAGCATGAGTTGTGATATCCAACTCCTTCCCATTCCAATCCTGAGACCCTTCTGATAGCATGAGATGTGATATCTCAATGCCTCTAATACCAAACCTGAGATCCTTCCTATAACATGAGATGTGATATCCAACTCCTTCTGATTCCAACCTGAGACCCTTCCTATAGCATGAGATTGGATATCCAACTCCTTCCAAATCCAATCCTGATACCCTTCCGATTGCATGAGATGTGATATCCCAATGCTTCTACCAAACCTGAGACCCATACTATGACATCAGATGTGATATCAAACTCCTTCCCATTCCAATCTTGAGACCCTTCCTATAGCTTGAGATGTGATATCCAACTCCTTCCCATTCCAATTCTGAGACCCTTCCTATACCATGAGACTTGATATCTCAATGCTTCTACCAAACCTGAGACCCATACTATTGCATGAGATGTGATATCAAACTCCTTCCAATTCCAATCCTGAGAACCTTCCTATAACATGAGATGAGATATCCAAATCCTTCCCCTTCCAAACCTTAGACCCTTTCTTTATCATGAGATGTGATATCCAACTCCTTCCCATTCCAATCCTTAGACCCTTCTGATAGCATGAGATGTAATATCTCAATGCCTCTAATACCAAACCTGAGATCCTACCTCTAACATGAAATGTGATATCCAACTCCTTCCCCTTCCAAACCTGAGAGCCTTCCTATAACATGAGATGTGATATCGAAGTCCTTCCCATTCCAATCCTGAGAACCTTCCTATAACATGAGATGTGATATCCAACTCCTTCCCATTCCAACCTGAGACCCTTCCTATAGCATGAGATGGGATATCCAACTACTTCCAAATCCAATCCTGATACCCTTCCGATAGCATGAGATGTGATATCCCAATGCTTCTACCAAACCTGAGACCCATACTATGACATGAGATGTGATATCCAATTCCTTCCCATTCCAAACCGGAGACCCTTCCTACAGCATGTGATGTGATATCTCAATGCTCTAATACCAAAACTGAGACCCGTCCTATAGCATGAGATGTGATATCCAACTCCTTCCCATCCCAATCCTGAGACACTTTCGATAGCAGAGATGTGATATCTCAATTCTTATACCAAACCTGAGACCCTTCCTATAACATGAAATGGGATATCCAACTCCTTCCCATTCCAAACCTGAGACCCTTCCGATAGCAGAGATGTGATATCCCAATGTCTCTAAGGCCAAACCTGAGATCCTTCCGATAGCATGATATGTGATATCGCAATGCTTCTAATACCAAACCTGAGATCCTTCCTATAACATGAGATGTGATATCCAAATCCTTCCGGTTCCAAACCTGAGATCATTCCGATAGCATGAGATGTGATAGCTCAATGCTTCTAATACCAAACCTGAAATCCTTCCTATAACATGAGATGTGATATCCAAATCCTTCCCCTTCGAAACCTGAGACCTTCCCTTTAGCATGAGATGTGACATCAAACTCGTTCCCATTCCAATCCTGAGACCCTTCTGATAGCATGAGATGTGATATCTCAATGCCTCTAATACCAAACCTGAGATCCTACCTCTAACATGAAATGTGATATCCAACTCCTTCCCTTTCCAAACCTGAGAGCCTTCCTATAGCATGAGATTTGATATCCAAGTCCTTCTCATTCCAATCCGGAGACCCTTCCTATAACATGAGATGTGATATCCAACTCCTTCTGATTCCAACCTGAGACCCTTCCTATAGCATGAGATTGGATATCCAACTCCTTCCAAATCCAATCCTGATACCCTTCCGATAGCATGAGATGTGATATCCCAATGCTTCTACAAAACCTGACACCAATACTATGACATCAGATGTGATATCAAACTGCTTCCCATTCCAATCTTGAGACCCTTCCTATAGCTTGAGATGTGATATCCAACTCCTTCCCATTCCAATCCTGAGACCCTTCCTATAGCATGAGATGTGATATCTCAATGCCTCTAATACCAAACATGAGATCCATTTTCTAACATGAAATGTGATATCCAACTCCTTCCCTTTCCAAACCTGAGAGCCTACCTATAGCATGAGATGTGATATCCAAGTCCTTCCCATGCCAAACCGGAGACCCTTCCTACAGCATGTGATGTGATATCTCAATGCTTCTAATACCAAACCTGAGACCCGTCCTATAGCCTGAGATGTGATATCCAACTCCTTCCCATCCCAATCCTGAGACACTTTCGATAGCAGAGATGTGATATCTCAATTCTTATACCAAACCTGAGACCCTTCCTATAACTTGAAATGGGATATCCAACTCCTTCCCATTCCAAACCTGAGACCCTTCCGATAGCAGAGATGTGATATCTCAATGTCTCTAATACCAAACCTGAGATCCTTCCGATAGCATGAGATGTGATATCTCAATGCTTCTAATACCAAACCTGAGATCCTTCCTATAACATGAGATGTGATATCCAAATCCTTCCCGTTCCAAAACTGAGACCCTTCCGATAGCATGAGATGTGATATCTCAATGCCTCTAATACCAAACCTGAGATCCTTCCGATCGCATGAGATGTGATATCTCAATGCTTCTAATACCAAACCTGAAATCCTTCCTATAACATGAGATGTGATATCCAAATCCTTCCCCTTCCAAACCTGAGACCTTCCCTTTAGCATGAGATGTGATATCCAACTCGTTCCCATTCCAATCCTGAGACCCTTCTGATAGCATGAGATGTGATATCTCAATGCCTCTAATACCAAACCTGAGATCCTACCTCTAACATGAAATGTGATATCCAACTCCTTCCCTTTCCAAACCTGAGAGCCTTCCTATAGCATGAGATGTGATATCCAAGTCCTTCTCATTCCAATCCGGAGACCCTTCCTATAACATGAGATGTGATATCCAACTCCTTATGATTCCAACCTAAGACCCTTCCTATAGCATGAGATTGGATATCCAACTCCTTCCAAATCCAATCCTGATACCCTTCCAATTGCATGGGATGTGATATCCCAATGCTTCTACCAAACCTGAGACCCATACTATGACATCAGATGTGATATCAAACTCCTTCCCATTCCAATCTTGAGACCCTTCCTATAGCTTGAGATGTGATATCCAACTCCTTCCCATTCCAATTCTGAGACCCTTCCTATACCATGAGACTTGATATCTCAATGCTTCTACCAAACCTGAGACCCATACTATTGCATGAGATGTGATATCAAACTCCTTCCAATTCCAATCCTGAGAACCTTCCTATAACATGAGATGAGATATCCAAATCCTTCCCCTTCCAAACCTTAGACCCTTTCTTTATCATGAGATGTGATATCCAACTCCTTCCCATTCCAATCCTGAGACCCTTCCTATAGCATGAGATGTGATATCTCAATGCTTCTAATACCAAAACTGAGACCCTTCCTATAACATGATATGGGATATCCAACTCCTTCCCATTCCAATCCTAAAACCCTTCCGATAGCAGAGATGTGATATCTCAATGCTTATACCAAACCTGAGAACCTTCCTATGGCATGAGATGTCATATACAACTCCTTCCCATTCCAATCCTGAGACCCTTCCTATAGCATGAGATGTGATATCTCAATGCTTATACCAAACCTGAGACCCTTCCTATAGCATGAGATGTGATATCCCATTACTTCCCATTCCAAAATGAGACCCTTCCTATAGCATGAGATGTGATGCCTGAATGCTTCTAATACCAAATCTGAGATCCTTCCTATAACACGAGATGTGATATCAAAATCCTTCCCCTTCCAAACCTGAGACCCTCCCTTTGGCATGAGATGTGATATCCAACTCCTTCCCATTCCAATCCTGAGACCCTTCCTACAGCATGAGATGTGATATCTCAATGATTCTAATAACAAACCCGAGACCCGTCCTATAACATGAGATGTGATATCCAACTCCTTCCCATTCCAATCCTGAGACCCTTCCTATAGCACGAGATGTGATATCTCAATGCTTATACCAAACCTGAGACCCTTCCTATAGCATGAGATGTGATATCCAAATCCTTCCCATTCCAATCCTGAGACCCTTCCTATAGCATGAGATGTGATATCTCAATGCCTCTAATACCAAAAATGAGATCCATCCTCTAACATAAAATGTGATATCCAACTCCTTCCCTTTCCAAACCTGAGAGCCTACCTATAGCATGAGATGTGATATCCAAGTCCTTCCCATTCCAATCCTTAGACCCTTCCTACAGCATGAGATGTGATATCTCAATGATTCTAATACCAAACCTGAGACCTGTCCTAAAACATGAGATGGGATATCCAACTCCTTCCATTTCAATCCTGAGACACTTCCGATAGCAGAGATGTGATATCTCAATTCTGATACCAACCCTGAGACCCTTCCTATAACATGAGATGTGGTATCCAACTCCTTCCCCTTCCAAACCTGAGACCCTCCCTTTGGCATGAGATGTGATATCCAACTCCTTCCCATTCCAATCCTGAGACCCTTCTGATAACATGAGATGTGATATCTCAATGCCTCTAATACCAAACCTGAGATCCTACCTCTAACATGAAATCTGATATCCAACTCCTTCCCCTTCCAAACCTGAGACCCTTCCTATAACATGAGATGTGATATCGAAGTCCTTCCCATTCCAATCCTGAGACCCTTCCTATAGCATGAGATGTGATATCCAACTCCTTCCCATTCCAACCTGAGACCCTTCCTATAGCATGAGATGGGATATCCAACTACTTCCAAATCCAATCCTGATACCCTTCCGATAGCATGAGATGTGATATCCCAATGCTTCTACCAAACCTGAGACCCATACTATGGCATGAGATGTGATATCAAACTCCTTCCCATTCCAATCCCGAGACCCTTCCTATAGCTTGAGATGTGATATCCAACTCCTTCCCATTCCAATTCTGAGACCCTTCCTATACCAGGAGACTTGCTATCTCAATGCTTCTAATACCAAACCTGACGCCCGTCCTATAACATGAGTTGTGATATCCAAATCTATCCCCTTCCAAACCTTAGACCCTTCTTTTATCATGAGATGTGATATCCAACTCCTTCCCATTCGAATCCTGAGACCCTTCCCATATCATGAGATTTGTTATCTCAATGCTTCTAATATCAAACTTGAGACCCTCCCTATAGCATGAGATGTGATATCCAAGTCCTTCCCATTCCAATCCTGAGACCCTTCCTATAGCATGATGTGATATCTCAATGCTTCTAATACCAAAACTGAGACCCTTCCTATAACATGATATGGGATATCCAACTCCTTCCCATTCCAATCCTAAAACCCTTCCGATAGCAGAGATGTGATATCTCAATGCTTATACCAAACCTGAGACCCTTCCTATGGCATGAGATGTCATATACAACTCCTTCCCATTCCAATCCTGAGACCCTTCCTATAGCATGAGATGTGATATCTCAATGCTTATACCAACCCTGAGACCCTTCCTATAGCATGAGATGTGATATCCCATTCCTTCCCCTTCCAAAATGAGACCCTTCCTATAGCATGAGATGTGATGTCTCAATGCTTCTAATACCAAATATGAGATCCTTCCTATAACACGAGATGTGATATCAAAATCCTTCCCCTTCCAAACCTGAGACCCTCCCTTTGGCATGAGATGTGATATCCAACTCCTTCCCATTCCAATCCTGAGACCCTTCCTACAGCATGAGATGTGATATCTCAATGATTCTAATAACAAACCCGAGACCCATCCTATAACATGAGATGTGATATCCAACTCCTTCCCATTCCAATCCTGAGACCATTCCTATAGCATGAGATGTGATATCTCAATGCTTATACCAAACCTGAGACCCTTCCTATAGCATGAGATGTGATATCCAAATCCTTCCCATTCCAATCCTGAGACCCTTCCTATAGCATGAGATGTGATATCCAAGTCCTTCCCATTCCAATCCTTAGACCCTTCCTACAGCATGAGATGTGATATCTCAATGCCTCTAATACCAAACATGAGATCCATTTTCTAACATGAAATGTGATATCCAACTCCTTCCCTTTCCAAACCTGAGAGCCTACCTATAGCATGGGATGTGATATCCAAGTCCTTCCCATTCCAATCCTTAGACCCTTCCTACAGCATGAGATGTGATATCTCAATGATTCTAATACCAAACCTGAGACCCGTCCTATAACATGAGATGGGATATCCAACTCCTTCCATTTCAATCCTGAGACACTTCCGATAGCAGAGATGTGATATCTCAATGCTTATACCAACCCTGAGACCCTTCCTCTAACATGAGATGTGGTATCCAACTCCTTCCCATTCCAAACATGAGACCCTTCCTATAGCAAGAATGTGATATCCATCTCCTTCCCATTCCAATCCTGAGACCATTCCTATAGCATGAGATGTGATATCTCAATGCTTCTAATAGCAAACCTGTGATCCTTCCTATGACATGAGATGTGATATCCAATTCCTTCCCATGCCAAACCGGAGACCCTTCCTAGAGCATGTGATGTGATATCTCAATGCTTCTAATACCAACCTGAGACCCGTCCTATAGCATGAGATGTGATATCCAACTCCTTCCCATCCCAATCCTGAGACACTTTTGATAGCAGAGATGTGATATCTCAATTCTTATACCAAACCTGAGACCCTTCCTATAACATGAAATGGGATATCCAACTCCTTCCCATTCCAAACCTGAGACCCTTCCGATAGCAGAGATGTGACATCTCAATGTCTCTAATACCAAACCTGAGATCCTTCCTATAGCAAGAATGTGATATCCATCTCCTTCCCATTCCAATCCTGAGACCATTCCTAAAGCATGAGATGTGATATCTCAATGCTTCTAATAGCAAACCTGTGATCCTTCCTATGACATGAGATGTGATATCCAATTCCTTCCCATGCCAAACCGGAGACCCTTCCTACAGCATGTGATGTGATATCTCAATGCTTCTAATACCAAACCTGAGACCCGCCCTATAGCCTGAGATGTGATATCCAACTCCTTCCCATCCCAATCCTGAGACACTTTCGATAGCAGAGATGTGAAATCTCAATTCTTATACCAAACCTGAGACCCTTCCTATAACATGAAATGGGATATCCAACTCCTTCCCATTCCAAACCTGAGACCCTTCCGATAGCAGAGATGTGATATCTCAATGTCTCTAATACCAAACCTGAGATCCTTCCGATAGCATGAGATGTGATATCTCAATGCTTCTAATACCAAACCTGAGATCCTTCCTATAACATGAGATGTGATATCCAAATCCTTCCCGTTCCAAAACTGAGACCCTTCCGATAGCATGAGATGTGATATCTCAATGCCTCTAATACCAAACCTGAGATCCTTCCGATCGCATGAGATGTGATATCTCAATGCTTCTAATACCAAACCTGAAATCCTTCCTATAACATGAGATGTGATATCCAAATCCTTCCCCTTCCAAACCTGAGACCTTCCCTTTAGCATGAGATGTGATATCCAACTCGTTCCCATTCCAATCCTGAGACCCTTCTGATAGCATGAGATGTGATATCTCAATGCCTCTAATACCAAACCTGAGATCCTACCTCTAACATGAAATGTGATATCCAACTCCTTCCCTTTCCAAACCTGAGAGCCTTCCTATAGCATGAGATGTGATATCCAAGTCCTTCTCATTCCAATCCGGAGACCCTTCCTATAACATGAGATGTGATATCCAACTCCTTCTGATTCCAACCTAAGACCCTTCCTATAGCATGAGATTGGATATCCAACTCCTTCCAAATCCAATCCTGATACCCTTCCGATTGCATGGGATGTGATATCCCAATGCTTCTACCAAACCTGAGACCCATACTATGACATCAGATGTGATATCAAACTCCTTCCCATTCCCATCTTGAGACCCTTCCTATAGCTTGAGATGTGATATCCAACTCCTTCCCATTCCAATTCTGAGACCCTTCCTATACCATGAGACTTGATATCTCAATGCTTCTACCAAACCTGAGACCCATACTATTGCATGAGATGTGATATCAAACTCCTTCCAATTCCAATCCTGAGAACCTTCCTATAACATGAGATGAGATATCCAAATCCTTCCCCTTCCAAACCTTAGACCCTTTCTTTATCATGAGATGTGATATCCAACTCCTTCCCATTCCAATCCTGAGACCCTTCCTATAGCATGAGATGTGATATCTCAATGCTTCTAATACCAAAACTGAGACCCTTCCTATAACATGATATGGGATATCCAACTCCTTCCCATTCCAATCCTAAAACCCTTCCGATAGCAGAGATGTGATATCTCAATGCTTATACCAAACCTGAGAACCTTCCTATGGCATGAGATGTCATATACAACTCCTTCCCATTCCAATCCTGAGACCCTTCCTATAGCATGAGATGTGATATCTCAATGCTTATACCAAACCTGAGACCCTTCCTATAGCATGAGATGTGATATCCCATTACTTCCCATTCCAAAATGAGACCCTTCCTATAGCATGAGATGTGATGCCTGAATGCTTCTAATACCAAATCTGAGATCCTTCCTATAACACGAGATGTGATATCAAAATCCTTCCCCTTCCAAACCTGAGACCCTCCCTTTGGCATGAGATGTGATATCCAACTCCTTCCCATTCCAATCCTGAGACCCTTCCTACAGCATGAGATGTGATATCTCAATGATTCTAATAACAAACCCGAGACCCGTCCTATAACATGAGATGTGATATCCAACTCCTTCCCATTCCAATCCTGAGACCCTTCCTATAGCATGAGATGTGATATCTCAATGCTTATACCAAACCTGAGACTCTTCCTATAGCATGAGATGTGATATCCAAATCCTTCCCATTCCAATCCTGAGACCCTTCCTATAGCATGAGATGTGATATCTCAATGCCTCTAATACCAAAAATGAGATCCATCCTCTAACATGAAATGTGATATCCAACTCCTTCCCTTTCCAAACCTGAGAGCCTACCTATAGCATGAGATGTGATATCCAAGTCCTTCCCATTCCAATCCTTAGACCCTTCCTACAGCATGAGATGTGATATCTCAATGATTCTAATACCAAACCTGAGACCTGTCCTAAAACATGAGATGGGATATCCAACTCCTTCCATTTCAATCCTGAGACACTTCCGATAGCAGAGATGTGATATCTCAATGCTGATACCAACCCTGAGACCCTTCCTATAACATGAGATGTGGTATCCAACTCCTTCCCCTTCCAAACCTGAGACCCTCCCTTTGGCATGAGATGTGATATCCAACTCCTTCCCATTCCAATCCTGAGACCCTTCTGATAGCATGAGATGTGATATCTCAATGCCTCTAATACCAAACCTGAGATCCTACCTCTAACATGAAATGTGATATCCAACTCCTTCCCCTTCCAAACCTGAGAGCCTTCCTATAACATGAGATGTGATATCGAAGTCCTTCCCATTCCAATCCTGAGACCCTTCCTATAGCATGAGATGTGATATCCAACTCCTTCCCATTCCAACCTGAGACCCTTCCTATAGCATGAGATGGGATATCCAACTACTTCCAAATCCAATCCTGATACCCTTCCGATAGCATGAGATGTGATATCCCAATGCTTCTACCAAACCTGAGACCCATACTATGGCATGAGATGTGATATCAAACTCCTTCCCATTCCAATCCCGAGACCCTTCCTATAGCTTGAGATGTGATATCCAACTCCTTCCCATTCCAATTCTGAGACCCTTCCTATACCAGGAGACTTGCTATCTCAATGCTTCTAATACCAAACCTGACACCCGTCCTATAACATGAGTTGTGATATCCAAATCTATCCCCTTCCAAACCTTAGACCCTTCCTTTATCATGAGATGTGATATCCAACTCCTTCCCATTCGAATCCTGAGACCCTTCCCATATCAT
This sequence comes from Ambystoma mexicanum, assembly GCF_040938575.1. NCBI lineage: Eukaryota > Metazoa > Chordata > Amphibia > Caudata > Ambystomatidae > Ambystoma > Ambystoma mexicanum. Next base: position 467,071,462 of record NC_090940.1, on the reverse strand, counting down.
GAGATTTGTTATCTCAATGCTTCTAATATCAAACTTGAGACCCTCCCTATAGCATGAGATGTGATATCCAAGTCCTTCCCATTCCAATCCTGAGACCCTTCCTATAGCATGATGTGATATCTCAATGCTTCTAATACCAAAACTGAGACCCTTCCTATAACATGATATGGGATATCCAACTCCTTCCCATTCCAATCCTAAAACCCTTCCGATAGCAGAGATGTGATATCTCAATGCTTATACCAAACCTGAGACCCTTCCTATGGCATGAGATGTCATATACAACTCCTTCCCATTCCAATCCTGAGACCCTTCCTATAGCATGAGATGTGATATCTCAATGCTTATACCAAACCTGAGACCCTTCCTATAGCATGAGATGTGATATCCCATTCCTTCCCATTCCAAAATGAGACCCTTCCTATAGCATGAGATGTGATGTCTCAATGCTTCTAATACCAAATCTGAGATCCTTCCTATAACACGAGATGTGATATCAAAATCCTTCCCCTTCCAAACCTGAGACCCTTCCTACAGCATGAGATGTGATATCTCAATGATTCTAATAACAAACCCGAGACCCATCCTATAACATGAGATGTGATATCCAACTCCTTCCCATTCCAAACCTGAGACCATTCCTATAGCATGAGATGTGATATCTCAATGCTTATACCAAACCTGAGACCCTTCCTATAGCATGAGATGTGATATCCAAATCCTTCCCATTCCAATCCTGAGACCCTTCCTATAGCATGAGATGTGATATCCAAGTCCTTCCCATTCCAATCCTTAGACCCTTCCTACAGCATGAGATGTGATATCTCAATGCCTCTAATACCAAACATGAGATCCATTTTCTAACATGAAATGTGATATCCAACTCCTTCCCTTTCCAAACCTGAGAGCCTACCTATAGCATGGGATGTGATATCCAAGTCCTTCCCATTCCAATCCTTAGACCCTTCCTACAGCATGAGATGTGATATCTCAATGATTCTAATACCAAACCTGAGACCCGTCCTATAACATGAGATGGGATATCCAATTCCTTCCATTTCAATCCTGAGACACTTCCGATAGCAGAGATGTGATATCTCAATGCTTATACCAACCCTGAGACCCTTCCTCTAACATGAGATGTGGTATCCAACTCCTTCCCATTCCAAACATGAGACCCTTCCTATAGCAAGAATGTGATATCCATCTCCTTCCCATTCCAATCCTGAGACCATTCCTATAGCATGAGATGTGATATCTCAATGCTTCTAATAGCAAACCTGTGATCCTTCCTATGACATGAGATGTGATATCCAATTCCTTCCCATGCCAAACCGGAGACCCTTCCTAGAGCATGTGATGTGATATCTCAATGCTTCTAATACCAACCTGAGACCCGTCCTATAGCATGAGATGTGATATCCAACTCCTTCCCATCCCAATCCTGAGACACTTTTGATAGCAGAGATGTGATATCTCAATTCTTATACCAAACCTGAGACCCTTCCTATAACATGAAATGGGATATCCAACTCCTTCCCATTCCAAACCTGAGACCCTTCCGATAGCAGAGATGTGATATCTCAATGTCTCTAATACCAAACCTGAGATCCTTCCGATAGCATGAGATGTGATATCTGTAAGGATATTTGGCGTGTTACAGTACAGAGTACAGCACTACTGCACAGGTAGCAAACAGCACAGAGTACAGCACTACTGCACAGGTAGCAATTTTTTTCGCAGCACCACCACAAGGGTGCGGTGCATTGCTATATGGGTTACCTGATTAACAAGGAAAGACAGACTATTCAGTCAAAAACGATTTTAACATATAAGATGCAAATCTATTTTTACAGTTAAAAGCACACATGCTCATTTAAAAATGCACACTATTTTCACCTGAAATGCCTATGGTGCGAGAGACACATTTGAAAATTAACAGCTAACCTATTAACCATTAACCTGACTAATAAAACCTTATTTAACATAACCCACTAATAAAATGTGTTCTCCACTGCAGAATTAGGCATACTCTGAAAGCCATTTAAATGTGTGTGCAGATTTTTTTTTTCTTCTCTTCTTTGTCTGCTTCTCCGTGTTTTTGTGCACAGTAACTGCAGGAAGAAGGAAGTCAGATTTGCAACAATTGCAAATGTATAAGCGAAGCTATTGTTGAGAGTAGGAGGATGAGAGATGATGGATTTCATTGGGACACGTCATACAGAGGGCTGAGATGAAAGTTTTAGTGGGCAGTATCGGGGAAAAAGACAGGCAGACATTTTTCTGCACTACTGGGGAGAAGACCTGGCTGTGGGACTCCTGACTGAATGCAGATCCCTGCGTCCTGCTACAGTCAAGATTTGGCAGTCGAGATTGGGGAGAGCTGAAAGAAGGACCTTTCCACTGGCTGAGGCGTTCCTATCTGCAAAAGCTGAGAATTCCAGGCAATGACCCCGTTTTGAGAAGGCAAGCGTTCCTTTTTGCTGGAGTTAATCCAAGGGAGCCACATTCACAAAGAGAACAGCCAAAGAGAACAACTAAAAAGATAAGGTAATGAGAAGTGTGGGAGCTGAGTGTGTACGGTAATATGCAGTCAGTGTAGGATTCCTGTGCATGCCTTAATCAAATGCTAATGTTGCAATTTGAGTTCTGTTCTCCGTCACTCTCTTTGCAGTGTGTCATAGACAATGCTTTTACTGTACCATTTTATTTATTTCTGTAAAGAGTGAGATCGTGTTTAAATGCAACTTTTATAATACAGAAAAATATTTGAAAACAGACGGGTGGTGTATTTACTATTTACCATTACAATGCCGATGATGTGGGGAGATTTTTAAACAGTGCAATGGTCATTTTAAGACAGATGTGTGCATGTCAGAATCAGTATGAATAATTGTGAGTGACTGTAGCATAGCTTGTTGGAGGTACATGAGCCAACGGGAAGAGAGACTCTCTGAACATAGCTCCCTACCGTATATAAGGTAGTGGAAATTACCACAAGACTACCATATATAGCTCTCTGTCGTAAATAAGTCAGTGAGTTCGCCCATGGTGGCACACCAACACTATCACTGAAAATGTGGTATTCCTAAAATGTAGGTCTGAGGTCTCTCTAGTGATCACACGAAAAATCTAAGAAAAGATAAGGGATTCTGGACATTGGGGCCACAAATAAAACAAGGGAATTATGCTCACCAAAATACCACCAACCACGTATACCAAATATGCAGGTCTGGGTGCTGAAATAATGCATGTCCATTGTATTATTGTTGCACATTGCCAAATCTGAATACAAAGAGTGATTATTGCTAAGTTATTTTTCGGTGGTAATAAAATACCGTCAGGCCCCAAATCTCCACAAAATACCCTACATATTTATGGTGCGTTGCAGGCCGGGAAAGTGATCATAGAGTACCTACTGGGCGTGGCAAGCGTGTCTCACACTGCCATTAGCATGAGATGTGATATCTCAATGCCTCTGATACCAAACCTGAGATCCTACCGCTAACATGAAATGTGATATCCTACTCCTTCCCTTTCCAAACGTGAGACCCTCCCTATAGCATGAGATGTGATATCCAACTCCTTCCCATTCCAATCCTGAGACCCTTCCTATAGCATGAGATGTGATATCTCAATGCTTATACCAAACCTGAGAACCTTCCTATAGCATGAGATGTGATATCCAACTCCTTCCCATTCCAATCCTGAGACCCTTCCTATAACATGAGATGTGATATCCAACTCCTTCCCATTCCAATCCTGAGACCCTTCTGAGAGCATGAGATGTGATATCTCAATGCTTCTAATACCAAACCTGAGATCCTTCCGATAGCATGAGATGTGATATCTCAATTCTTCTAATACCAAACCTGAGATCCTTCCTATAACACGAGATATGATATCCAAATCCTTCCCCTTCCAAACCTGAGACCCCCCCTTTGGCATGAGATGTGATATCCAACTCCTTCCCATTCCAATCCTGAGACCCTTCTGATAGCATGAGATGTGATATCTCAATGCCTCTAATACCAAACCTGAGATCCTCCCTCTAACATGAAATGTGATATCCTACTCCTTCCCTTTCCCAACGTGAGACCCTCCCTATAGCATGAGATGTGATATCCAACTACTTCCCATTCCAATCCTGAGACCCTTCCTATAGCATGAGATGTGATATCTCAATGCTTATACCAAACCTGAGACCCTTCCTATAGCATGAGATGTGATATCCAACTCCTTCCCATTCCAATCCTGAGACCCTTCTTATAACATGAGATGTGATGTCTCAATGCTTCTAATACCAGACCTGAGATCCTTCCTATGGCATGAGATGTGATATCCAACTCCTTCCCATTCCAATCCTGAGAGCCTTCCTATAGCATGAGATGTGATATCCAACTCCTTCCCATTCCAATCCTGAGAGCCTTCCTATAGCATGAGATGTTATATCTCAAAGCTTCTAATACCAAACCTGAGATCCTTCCTATAACATGAGATGTGATATCCAAATCCTTCCCCTTCCAAACCTGAGACCCTCCCTTTAGCATGAGATGTGATATCTCAATGCTTCTAATACCAAACCTGATTTCCTTCCTATAACATGAGATGTGATATCAAAATCCTTCCCCTTCCAAACCTGAGACCCTCCCTTTAGCATGAGATGTGATATCCAACTCCTTCCCATTCCAATCGTGAGACCCTTCTGATAGCATGAGATGTGATGTCTCAATGCCTCTAATACCAAACCTGAGATCCTACCTCTAACATGAAATGTGATATCCTACTCCTTCCCTTTCCAAACGTGAGACCCTCCCTATAGCATGAGATGTGATATCCAAATACTTCCCATTCCAATCCTGAGACCCTTCCTATATCATGAGATGTGATATCTCAATGCTTATACCAAACCTGAGACCCTTCCTATAGCATGAGATGTTGTTAAAACGGATTTCTGAACTCTGTCCTGGTGGCGCAGAGGTTCAGAAGGCCAACCTAATTACTTGGAACAGGGTAACCAGACCAATCAAGGTAGCGATCGCGGCGGTCAAGACTAGGTCTCAAGAGGGGTGAGGGTGACTGAAAGCCCGCAATGAGCACACAAAGCAAGAGCGCTTACAAACTACTCCAAACAGTTGTTATATCAAAAATATATACACATTTATTTTAAGGCCTTTAAAATAATGACCGTAGCGAGAAAATCACAATATCACAATATTAAGCCAACACATACCATATCAACACAATATATATACAAATACGACAGTCGCAAGCATGAGAGGCACGAAATGTGTAGTCCACCTGCAAGGGAAGGAAAACAGGCAGTGCAATAATGCTTTAGACGCAGTTCGCCTTCAGAGGCACCTAACTAGATGGAAGTCCGAGCCCTGCGAAGAGTGGAGCCTTGTGCTCAAAGTACCTGCCACGCCGGTGCCAATGGGCAAAAGGAGAAGCTCTTCGGAGGAAGTCAGGCAGTTCGGTTTAGTGCACAACAGAAGGAGAACAGGTTCCGCGACTCAAGCGCAGCCTCCACAGCGAGCAGAAGCAGAGCCCGAGGGCGGACAAAAGGGTGCTGTTTTTACACAGCGGGGAAAAGCAATGGGCTACTGCAGGAGGGCGACCAGATCCTAGCTAAACTACTCACCGGTCCCCGAAGCAAGCAGACCCAGGCTTCTCCACGTTAGTTTCAGCAGCTGGCAGGTTCAGAAGAGCAGGGAACGCCTCGTAGTCGTGTAGAGCAAAAAGACGTCCCAATCGACGAAACCAGCACAGTTTGTTGCCGCAGCAGGACAACGGAGCGGCCGTGTGTATTCGAGCCAAATGTACACTCCTCCCTTCAGACTTGGGAACGCCAAGTGTATGAAGCGTGGGAGAGTGACAAGGACTCGGAATACAACACAACCTGGCGGCGGTTACAGAGCAGGACTCCCTTGTAAGCTGGTCAGTCAACTGGATGGCCCAGAGACACTTCCGAAGGCTTACTTGGCAGGAGTTGATGAAGTCGCCGGGAATAGCTGTTCCTGCTATTCCAAAGGTCGAAGCACCAGTACAGGCCTTCTGGTTCGATCAAAGGAGGAAAGGGTTTCACAGGATGACAGCAGTGCAAAGGAGGATTCCTTCAGCGGGTCACCAGAGATTCCTCGGTCCAGCCTCTTGGTTGCAGGATACTTGGCTCCTGTATTCCTTCGTTCGTGAGAACTCAGGAGATCGACATGGTAGTGGTGTTTCCAGCCCCCTCTTATCCACGGTTCCCTTCGCGCCAAAACGGAGGGGAGCCAATGGGAGATCCGCTCATCAACACACACACCATTCGTGGACCAATCACGGACCACGGTGGTCCCAGGCATTCACACTACCCTAGACTCTCTGGCACCCAGGATGTGTATTGGGACCAGACATCCCAGCCCACACCCTGGGGGCACACAAACGACATGTAGAAGCCCGCGAAAGCAACCACGTTTCGCGGGAAAGTACATGCCCAAATAAGGAAGGCCCCGGGTCGCTCGACCTGGGGAAGGTGAAGGGAGCAAGACGGTCAGTGGACAGGACAAAGGAGCCTCGTGGTCTGGCCATTTTGGGAGCCAAGCCACCATTTTGGGTTCAGTGCGAAAAACAAGCTCAGAACGCCAAAAGGAGCTCAAAATACACAAATCGATCGCTGCCACCATTCCAGTCCCTGAATGACTTGCACCGATCAAATACAATCCTAGTCGAGTATCTAGGGCCTGTAGAAGGCTAGAGACACAAGAAAGCTGTAATTCAGCTTACAGTGCCCTCTTGTGTCATGTTGCGCGAAAGCCGCAACATGATAGAAGAAACTACGGGAAACAGCGTTCCCCGGTACTGACTGTCTTAAGGGCATGTCAGTTTCCCCGTAAGAAAAGGAGCGAAAGTCCCAGAGGAGTGCGGCAGAAGGCTGCACTTCTCTGGCAAAGTCAAGAACAAGGTGAAAAACAACAGCAAAAGGTTTAGTGGTTGCCACATGGAAGGAAAATTACCTACAATTACGAAATCTTTCCTAACACTCGCCCCTCCCAGACTATGGACAGGGGGAACTAATCCACCCCTGGATGAGTCTCTTGTTCAGGTCGGTTAAACATTCTGGACAACCCATCAGCATTGCTATGTTGGACACCTGGCCTATGCTCAATAGTGAAGTCGAAGCCTTGTAGACTTATGGACCACCTAAGCAACTTTGGATTCTCCCCCTTCATGTTCATTAGCCACTTTAACGGCTTATGGTCAGTCTGCACAGTGAAGTGGGTCCCATAGAGGTAGGGCCTCAGCTTCCTTAGGGCCCACACAACAGAGAAACATTCTTTCTCTACCGTGGACCATCTGAGCTCTCTGTCCTTAAGCTGGCGACTAATAAAACCGATAGGGTGTTCCTTACCCTTCTCATCTACTTGTGATAGTACAGCTCCTATCCCAGTGTCAGAGGCGTCCGTCTGCACGATAAAAGGTCTTTGATAATCCGGTGCCCTGAGGACAGGGGCCTGGCACAAGGAGTCTTTTAAGCCATTGAAGGCCTTCTCACACTCGTCGGTCCAAGTTACCTTCTTGGGTTTCTTCGGAGTTGTGAGGGCAGTCAGAGGAGCAGCTATGGTGCCATAGTCTGCCACAAAATTGCGGTAATACCCCGTGAGTCCTAAGAAGGCTCTCACTTGGGTTTGCGTAGTGGGGGTAGGCCAGTCTCGTACTGCTTGTACTTTACTGGGTAGAGGCTGTATCCTCCCTCCACCTACTTCATGTCCAAGGTAAACCACTGAGCCTTGTCCAATCTGGCATTTACTAGCCTTTATGGTCAAGTGGGCTTTTTGAAGAGCCTGGAGCACAATCCTGAGGTGTTTCACATGGTCTTCGCAGGTGGCACTGAAAACTGCTATATCGTCCAGATATGCAAGGCAGAATTCGTCCAACCCATTCAACACATGATTCACAAGCCTCTGGAAAGTGGCAGGTGCATTCTTCAACCCGAACGGCATTACCCGGAATTGGTAAAGGCCGTCTGGAGTAGAAAATGCTGTCTTCTCCTTGGCATGTTCTGCTAAAGCTATTTGCCAATAGCCAGCAGTGAGGTCAAACGTGCTGAGGTACTTGGAGGCACCCAAAGTATCCACCAGCTCATCTGTTCGAGGCAAGGGGTGTGCATCTGTCTTGGTGACAGCATTCAGAGCCCTGTAATCCACGCAGAACTTCAATTCAGAAGTGCCTGCTTTTGGAACCAACACCACTGGGCTGGACCAAGGACTACTAGAGGGTTCAATCACCCCAAGATCTAACATCTTGTTGACCTCGGTCTTAATATAAGACCGTACTTTGTCTGACATCCTGTATCCCCTACTTTTGGTAGGTACACTGTCTCCTGTGTCAATGTTATGTTTGCACCAAGGTGTCAAACCAGGGGACTGTGAAAACAGGGGGGAAAACTGCCTAAGCAAACTTTTCACCTCAGCCTGCTGATCAGAAGTCAGGTGAGGGGCCACTCGGACACCCTCAAAGGAGCTATCTGAAGGACCGCTTTGGAACAGGTCGGGAAGAGGTTCAGACTCCTCTTCCTCAACGTCTGAAGCCAGTAGCAGTGCTGCGATTTTGACTCTTGGGACGAAAGCCTTCAGCCTATTCACGTGAAACACTTTTGGAGCCTGTCCAGGCCTTCCAAGGTCCACTAAATAGTTAACCTCACCCAGGGGCTCCACCACTGTGTAAGGGCCTGACCATTTGTCCTGTAAAGCGCGAGGCCTTATTGGATTCATGATCAGGACTTGCTGACCAGGTGTAAAGTTGATGAGGGAAGCTTTCTGGTCGTACCAATGTTTCACCAGCGCTTGCCCTGCCTTCAATTTATCACAAGCCAAGCCCATCAGAAGTACCATCCGTTTTCTGAGCCCTAGCACATAATCAACTACATTGGTAGTAACAGGGGGAGTGGGCATCTCCCATCCCTCTTTGACGATGGCTAAGGGTCCCCGTACGGGATGACCGAACAGAAGTTCGAAGGGGCTGAAGCCAACACCCTCCTGTGGTACCTCTCGGTAGGCAAACAGTAAGCATGGTAAAAGAAGATCCCATTTTCTTCTCTGGGGCTCCTCCAGAGCCCCAATCATGCTCTTTAACTTTCTGTTGAAACGTTCCACCAGACCATTGGTCTGGGGGTGGTATGCAGAAGAGAACTTGTAGGTGACCCCACATTCTTTCCACATAGCCTGCATATACTTCGACATAAAGTTGCTGCCACGATCTGACACAACTTCTTTAGGGAAGCCAACCCTAGTAAATATGCCGAGTAAAGCTTTTGCAACGGACTTGGCAGTTACAGTTTTCAATGGGATGGCCTCAGGATACCTGGTTGCATGGTCGACCAGCACCAGGATAAACCTATTGCCCGAGGATGTTTGCGGGTCAAGGGGACCAACGATGTCGATCCCTACCCTTTCAAATGGTACCCCCACAACTGGGAGCGGTACCAACGGAGCTTGGATTGTCGCGCCAACCTTACCAGACAACTTTCAGGAGGCACAACTCCTGCAGTGACTTTCTACTTGCACCCCCATCTTGGGCCAGTAGAAGTGCATGGATAACCTTTGCTTGGTCCTCTTCATACCAAGGTGACCAGCAAGGGGAACTTCATGCGCCAACTGCAGGAGGAAGGGCCTAACAGCAAGGGGAACCACCAACCTCCTATGGTCTCCTTCTGTAGACTCTGTGGGCTCACTATACAGGAGTCCATCTTCCCAATAAATCCTATGCTTCCCAGGAGGTTCACCCTCAAGCTGGGAGCAGGCCTGTCTCCTTAGGCCTTCCAGAGATGGGCACTCACGTTGGCCTTTACTGAATTCGTCCCTATCAGGACCTCCTTCAACTAACAAGTCTTTTAGTTCAGGATGATCGTTGGGGTCGAATACTTCAGGCATCGCCACCTCCTCGTCAGGCCCGGGCGATTGACCAACTTCCTCCACCGCAGTGGTAGGCGAGCTCGGGGGAATATTCTCTTTCCCTCGTCGTGACTTGTTGACTCCTTTCGCCTTGGGTTTCCCCTTCGGCTGGGGCGGCGTATTGGACTTGGCCAATGCTGCCCGTGCTTGAGACCGTGTGTAGGGTCTTTCGGCAGTGTCTCCTACGAGCCCTAAAGCTCTGAGATCATTACCCAACAAGACCTTTCCAGGGACGTTTCTCTGAATGCTCACTGGAATCCTGACTGCTGTACCATTTAAAGTAAGATTTACAGGTATTACGGGAAACATACGGAGGGGGCCGTCAGCCAACTTAGTGGGCATCAGAGTAGCTCTGGCAACTTCCTCTGAGTCTACCAAGGTAGAATCCACTACAGTGCAACTGCACCCACTATCCCTAAGAGCTGGAGTATCCACTCCATTGATCAGCACACTGTCTTTAAAGTAGTGCTTGGTATTATCCGGAATCCTAGCATAAGCCTCTGCGACTTTAGGCTCCCAGGAACCCAGGGACACTAAAACTACCTCAGCCTCTATTCCGCTGGGAAATGAGTCTGAGGAGAAGGATGCTCCTGTAATCTCTTCTTCCTCGTAGGAGGAGAAGGCCAGATTAGCGGAGTGGACCCCCAAAGGTCTAACCTTACAACGGGGATCCCCCTTCACGTGGTCAGTTGCTCCACAAGAAAAACAAGCCCCAGTGGGTCTGTTTACGTAGGGAGGCTTATTGTAACCAGAGTTCTGTTTCGGAGGCTGACCTCCACTACCCTGTGAGTTCTCTTGTGTCTTACCCTTGTTTTTCTTTTTGTGGCCCTTATGGGAAGAAGATTTAGCAGATTCCCCACCCTCCATATCTTTGGACTTTTTCCCTTCCTCCTGCTTACCAGGATGAGTTTTGTCCTTATGGGACACTCGATGTGACACCCATAAGTCTGCTGCAATGGCCAGCTTCTTAGGATCTATCTCCTTCGAATCGGCCAAATGCTGCTTAAGCTCCGGGGAAGAAGAAGCAAAAATGTGTTCCAGCATGACAAGATTTATCATGCCTTCGAAGGTAGAAACCTTATAACCTTCGACCCAGCCAGTTAAGTTTTTCAAAGATTCAGCGACATAAGATACCCAAGTACCACCTTCCTTTTTCTTATACTCTCGAAAACGCTTTAAATATTGGGCCGGAGTCTTCCCAAACTTTAAAATGAGAGTTTGCTTTAACATTGCGAAATCAGCTCGCTCAGCCTTCGACATTTCCATGATGGCACTACAGCCAGAATGGGGCAGTCTACTGAGCAACCACGCAATCTTATCAGCATTGTCAACTTCTTGAACCTCGCATGCATACTCAAACGCATTCAGCCAGTCCATAATGTCATTCCTTTCCTCATACACACTGAGCAGATCTTTCGGAAACCGTGGATGAGAGGAAGCCCCAGACCCCTGTCCAGGACCCTTGGACCCATTTGCAACCTGAAGCTTGGCCAGTTCCAACTGGTGATCCCTGGCTTTTTGTTTTTCTGCCTGTTCGATTTTTAGTTTGGCTATTCTGAATTTAAGCTCCTGCTGCCTAAACCGCAGCTCTTGCTTCTTGAATTCAAGCATAGCCTCCCCATCAGCACTGGCAGAGGAAACATTAGACATCACATCCTCCCTGTCCTCGTGGTCGCGATGGATCAGTGCAGCGGCAGAACCGTCGGTTCTACCAGTGAGAGCAGCCCCACCACCTTCTGCACTGTCCTCAGAAGTTATAGCGTCAAGCTGCGCTTCTTGCCACGCCACGATTCTTTGGATCATTTCCAATTTAGTGCCTTGAGAGGAAACACCTCTCTCCGCACACATCTTCTTCAATGTTTCTGATTTGGAAGCATTTAAAGTTAACAAGGTATTTGTTTCCATACTGTTTGATAGGACTATGGCCTTTTTAAAGTTATACTACAACAATTCACTACGTGTCATGGTTGGAATAACCTGAAATGCCTTAGTTCGTGCGCAACACTGGATACCTTCAGTCGTATCCCACCGCTGTACACCAATTTGTTAAGACGGATATCTGAACTCTGTCCTGGTGGCGCAGAGGTTCAGAAGGCCAACCTAATTACTTGGAACAGGGTAACCTCTGGACGAGCCAGACCAATCAAGGTAGCGATCGCGGCGGCTAAGACTAGGTCTCAAGAGGGGTGAGGGTGACTGAAAGCCCACAATGAGCACACAAAGCAAGAGCGCTCACAAACTACTTCAAACAGTTGTTATATCAAAAATATATACACATTTATTTTAAGGCCTTTAAAATAATGACCGTAGCGAGAAAATCACAATATCACAATATTAAGCCAACACATACCATATCAACACAATATATATACAAATACGACAGTCGCAAGCATTAGAGGCACGAAATGTGTAGTCCACCTGCAAGGGAAGGAAAACAGGCAGTGCGATAATGCTTTAGACGCAGTTCGCCTTCAGAGGCACCTAACTAGATGGAAGTCCGAGCCCTGCAAAGAGTGGAGCCTTGTGCTCAAAGTACCTGCCACGCCGTTGCCAACGGGCAAAAGGAGAAGCTCTTCGGAGGAAGTCAGGCAGTTCGGTTTAGTGCACAAGAGAAGGAGAACAGGTTCCGCGACTCAAGCGCAGCCTCCACAGCGAGCAGAAGCAGAGCGCGAGGGCGGACAAAAGGGTGCTGTTTTTACACAGCGGGGAAAAGCAATGGGCTACTGCAGGAGGGCGACCAGATCTTAGCTAAACTACTCACCGGTCCCCGAAGCAAGCAGACCCAGGCATCTCCACGTTAGTTTCAGCAGCTGGCAGGTTCAGAAGAGCAGGGAACGCCTCGTAGTCGTGTAGAGCAAAAAGACGTCCCAATCGACGAAACCAGCACAGTTTGTTGCCGCAGCAGGACAACGGAGCGGCCGTGTGTATTCGAGCCAAATGTACACTCCTCCCTTCAGACTTGGGAACGCCAAGTGTACGAAGCGTGGGAGAGTGACAAGGACTCGGAATACAACACAACCTGGCGGCGGTTACAGAGCAGGACTCCCTTGTAAGCTGGTCAGTCAACTGGATGGCCCAGAGACACTTCCGAAGGCTTACTTGGCAGGAGTTGATGAAGTCGCCCGGAATAGCTGTTCCTGCTATTTCAAAGGTCGAAGCACCAGTACAGGCCTTCTGGTTCGATCAAAGGAGGAAAGGGTTTCACAGGACGACAGCAGTGCAAAGGAGGATTCCTTCAGCGGGTCACCAGCGATTCCTCAGTCCAGCCTCTTGGTTGCAGGATACTTGGCTCCTGTATTCCTTCGTTCGTGAGAACTCAGGAGATCGACATGGTAGTGGTGTTTCCAGCCCCCTCTTATCCACGGTTCCCTTCGCGCCAAAACGGAGGGGAGCCGATGGGAGATCCGCTCATCAACACACACACCATTCGTGGACCAATCACGGACCACGGTGGTCCCAGGCATTCACACTACCCTAGACTCTCTGGCACCCAGGATGTGTATTGGGACCAGACATCCCAGCCCACACCATGGGGGCACACAAACGACATGTAGAAGCCCGCGAAAGCAACCACGTTTCGCGGGAAAGTACATGCCCAAATAAGGAAGGCCCCGGGTCGCTCGACCTGGGGAAGGTGAAGGGAGCAAGACGGTCAGTGGACAGGACAAAGGAGCCTCGTGGTCTGGCCATTTTGGGAGCCAGGCCACCATTTTGGGTTCAGTGCGAAACACGCGCTCAGAACGCCAAAAGGAGCTCAAAATACACAAATCGATCGCTGCCACCATTCCAGTCCCTGAATGACTTGCACCGATCAAATACAATCCTAGTCGAGTATCTAGGGCCTGTAGAAGGCTAGAGACACAAGAGAGCTGTAACTTAGCTTACAGTGCCCTCTTGTGTCATGTTGCGCGAAAGCCGCAACATGATAGAAGAAACTACGGGAAACAGCGTTCCCCGGTACTGACTGTCTTAAGGGCATGTCAGTTTCCCCGTAAGAAAGGAGCGAAAGCCCAGAGGAGTGCGGCAGAAGGCTGCACTTCTCTGGCAAAGTCAAGAACAAGGTGAAAAACAACAGCAAAAAGTTTAGGGGTTGCCACATGGAAGGAAAATTACCTACAATTACGAAATCTTTCCTAACAGATGTGATATCCAACTCCTTCCCATTCCAATCCTGAGACCCTTCCTATAACATGAGATGTGATGTCTCAATGCTTCTAATACCAAACCTGAGATCCTTCCTATGGCATGAGATGTGATATCCAACTCCTTCCCATTCCAACCTGAGACCCTTCCTTTAGCATGAGATGGGATATCCAACTCCTTCCCATTCCAATCCTGAGACCCTTCTGATAGCATGAGATGTGATATCTCAATGCTTCTAATACCAAACCTGAGATCCTTCCGATAACATGAGATGTGATATCTCAATTCTTCTAATACCAAACCTGAGATCCTTCCTATAACACGAGATGTGATATCCAAATACTTCCCGTTCCAAACCTGAGACCCTCCCTTTGGCATGAGATGTGATATCCAACTCCTTCCCATTCCAATCCTGAGAGCCTTCTGATAGCATGAGATGTGATATCTCAATGCCTCTAATACCAAACCTGAGATCCTACCTCTAACATGAAATGTGATATCCAACTCCTTCCCCTTCCAAACCTGAGAGCCTTCCTATAACATGAGATGTGATATCGAAGTCCTTCCCATTCCAATCCTGAGACCCTTCCTATAACATGAGAGGTGGTATCCAACTCCTTCCCATTCCAACCTGAGACCCTTCCTATAGCATGAGATGGGATATCCAACTACTTCCAAATCCAATCCTGATACCCTTCCGATAGCATGAGATGTGATATCCCAATGCTTCTACCAAACCTGAGACCCATACTATGGCATGAGATGTGATATCAAACTCCTTCCCATTCCAATCCCGAGACCCTTCCTATAGCTTAAGATGTGATATCCAACTCCTTCCCATTCCAATTCTGAGACCCTTCCTATTCCAGGAGACTTGCTATCTCAATGCTTCTAATACCAAACCTGACACCCGTCCTATAACATGAGTTGTGATATCCAAATCCTTCTCCTTCCGAACCTTAGACCCTTCCTTTATCATGAGATGTGATATCCAACTCCTTCCCCTTCCAATCCTGAGACCCTTCCCATATCATGAGATTTATTATCTCAATGCTTCTAATATCAAACTTGAGACATTCCCTATAGCATGAGATGTGATATCCAAGTCCTTCCCATTCCAATCCTGAGACCCTTCCTATAGCATGAGATATGATATCTCAATGCTTCTAATACCAAAACTGAGACCCTTCCTATAACATGATATGGGATATCCAACTCCTTCCCATTCCAATCCTAAAACCCTTCCGATAGCAGAGATGTGATATCTCAATGCTTATACCAAACCTGAGAACCTTCCTATGGCATGAGATGTCATATACAACGCCTTCCCATTCCAATCCTGAGACCCTTCCTATAGCATGAGATGTGATATCTCAATGCTTATACCAAACCTGAGACCCTTCCTATAGCATGAGATGTGATATCCCATTCCTTCCCATTCCAAAATGAGACCCTTCCTATAGCATGAGATGTGATGTCTGAATGCTTCTAATACCAAATCTGAGATCCTTCCTATAACACGAGATGTGATATCAAAATCCTTCCCCTTCCAAACCTGAGACCCTCCCTTTGGCATGAGATGTGATATCCAACTCCTTCCCATTCCAATCCTGAGACCCTTCCTACAGCATGAGATGTGATATCTCAATGATTCTAATAACAAACCCGAGACCCGTCCTATAACATGAGATGTGATATCCAACTCCTTCCCATTCCAATCCTGAGACCCTTCCTATAGCATGAGATGTGCTATCTCAATGCTTATACCAAACCTGAGACCCTTCCTATAGCATGAGATGTGATATCCAAATCCTTCCCATTCCAATCCTGAGACCCTTCCTATAGCATGAGATGTGATATCTCAATGCCTCTAATACCAAAAATAAGATCCATCCTCTAACATGAAATGTGATATCCAACTCCTTCCCTTTCCAAACCTGAGAGCCTACCTATTGCATGAGATGTGATATCCAAGTCCTTCCCATTCCAATCCTTAGACCCTTCCTACAGCATGAGATGTGATATCTCAATGATTCTAATACCAAACCTGAGACCTGTCCTATAACATGAGATGGGATATCCAACTCCTTCCATTTCAATCCTGAGACACTTCCGATAGCAGAGATGTGATATCTCAATGCTGATACCAACCCTGAGACCCTTCCTATAACATGAGATGTGGTATCCAACTCATTCCCCTTCCAAACCTGAGACCCTCCCTTTGGCATGAGATGTGATATCCAACTCCTTCCCATTCCAATCCTGAGACCCTTCTGATAGCATGAGATGTGATATCTCAATGCCTCTAATACCAAACCTGAGATCCTACCTCTAACATGAAAATGTGATATCCAACTCCTTCCCCTTCCAAACCTGAGAGCCTTCCTATAACATGAGATGTGATATTGAAGTCCTTCCCATTCCAATCCTGAGACCCTTCCTATAGCATGAGATGTGATATCCAACTCCTTCCCATTCCAACCTGAGACCCTTCCTATAGCATGAGATGGGATATCCAACTACTTCCAAATCCAATCCTGATACCCTTCCGATAGCATGAGATGTGATATCCCAATGCTTCTACCAAACCTGAGACCCATACTATGGCATGAGATGTGATATCAAACTCCTTCCCATTCCAATCCCGAGACCCTTCCTATCGCTTGAGATGTGATCTCCAACTCCTTCCCATTCCAATTCTGAGACCCTTCCTATACCAGGAGACTTGCTATCTCAATGCTTCTAATACCAAACCTGACACCCGTCCTATAACATGAGTTGTGATATCCAAATCTATCCCCTTCCAAACCTTAGACCCTTCCTTTATCATGAGATGTGATATCCAACTCCTTCCCATTCCAATCCTGAGACCCTTCCCATATCATGAGAGTTGTTATCTCAATGCTTCTAATATCAAACTTGAGACCCTCCCTATAGCATGAGATGTGATATCCAAGTCCTTCCCATTCCAATCCTGAGACCCTTCCTATAGCATGATGTGATATCTCAATGCTTCTAATACCAAAACTGAGACCCTTCCTATAACATGATATGGGATATCCAACTCCTTCCCATTCCAATCCTAAAACCCTTCCGATAGCAGAGATGTGATATCTCAATGCTTATACCAAACCTGAGACCCTTCCTATGGCATGAGATCTCATATGCAACTCCTTCCCATTCCAATCCTGAGACCCTTCCTATAGCATGAGATGTGATTTCTCAATGCTTATACCAAACCTGAGACCCTTCCTATAGCATGAGATGTGATATCCCATTCCTTCCCATTCCAAAATGAGACCCTTCCTATAGCATGAGATGTGATGTCTCACTGCTTCTAATACCAAATCTGAGATCCTTCCTATAACACGAGATGTGATATCAAAATCCTTCCCCTTCCAAACCTGAGACCCTCCCTTTGGCATGAGATGTGATATCCAACTCCTTCCCATTCCAATCCTGAGACCCTTCCTACAGCATGAGATGTGATATCTCAATGATTCTAATAACAAACCCGAGACCCGTCCTATAACATGAGATGTGATATCCAACTCCTTCCCATTCCAATCCTGAGACCCTTCCTATAGCATGAGATGTGATATCTCAATGCTTATACCAAACCTGAGACCCTTCCTATAGCATGAGATGTGATATCCAAATCCTTCCCATTCCAATCCTGAGACCCTTCCTATAGCATGAGATGTGATATCTCAATGCCTCTAATACCAAACATGAGATCCATTTTCTAACATGAAATGTGATTTCCAACTCCTTCCCTTTCCAAACCTGAGAGCCTACCTATAGCATGGGATGTGATATCCAAGTCCTTCCCTTTCCAATCCTTAGACCCTTCCTACAGCATGAGATGTGATATCTCAATGATTCTAATACCAAACCTGAGACCCGTCCCATAACATGAGATGGGATATCCAACTCCTTCCATTTCAATCCTGAGACACTTCCGATAGCAGAGATGTGATATCTCAATGCTTATACCAACCCTGAGACCCTTCCTCTAACATGAGATGTGGTATCCAACTCCTTCCCATTCCAAACATGAGACCCTTCCTATAGCAAGAATGTGCTATCCATCTCCTCCCCATTCCAATCCTGAGACCATTCCTATAGCATGAGATGTGATATCTCAATGCTTCTAATAGCAAACCTGTGATCCTTCCTATGACATGAGATGTGATATCCAATTCCTTCCCATGCCAAACCGGAGACCATTCCTACAGCATGTGATGTGATATCTCAATGCTTCTAATACCAAACCTGAGACCCGTCCTATAGCATGAGATGTGATATCCAACTCCTTCCCATCCCAATCCTGAGACACTTTTGATAGCAGAGATGTGATATCTCAATTCTTATACCAAACCTGAGACCCTTCCTATAACATGAAATGGGATATCCAACTCCTTCCCATTCCAAACCTGAGACCCTTCCGATAGCAGAGATGAGATATCTCAATGTCTCTAATACCAAACCTGAGATCCTTCCGATAGCATGAGATGTGATATCTCAATGCTTCTAATACCAAACCTGAGATCCTTCCTATAACATGAGATGTGATATCCAAATCCTTCCCGTTCCAAAACTGAGACCCTTCCGATAGCATGAGATGTGATATCTCAATGCCTCTAATACCAAACCTGAGATCCTTCAGATAGCATGATATGTGATATCTCAATGCTTCTACTACCAAACCTGAAATCCTTCCTATAACATGAGATGTGATATCCAAATCCTTCCCCTTCCAAACCTGAGACCTTCCCTTTAGCATGAGATGTGATATCCAACTCGTTCCCATTCCAATCCTGAGACCCTTCTGATAGCATGAGATGTGATATCTCAATGCCTCTAATACCAAACCTGAGATCCTACCTCTAACATGAAATGTGATATCCAACTCCTTCCCTTTCCAAACCTGAGAGCCTTCCTATAGCATGAGATGTGATATCCAAGTCCTTCTCATTCCAATCCGGAGACCCTTCCTATAACATGAGATGTGATATCCAACTCCTTCTGATTCCAACCTGAGACCCTTCCTATAGCATGAGATTGGATATCCAACTCCTTCCAAATCCAATCCTGATACCCTTCCGATTGCATGAGATGTGATATCTGAATGCTTCTAATACCAAACCTGAGACCCATCCTATAACATGAGATGTGATATCCAAATCCTTCCCCTTCCAAACCTCAGACCCTTCCTTTAGCATGAGATGTGATATCCAGCTCCTTCTCATTCCAATCCTGAGACCCTTCCGATAGCATGAGATGTGATATCTCAATGCTTCTAATAACAAAACTGAGACCCTCCCTATAGCATGAGATGTGATATCTAAGTCCTTCCTATTCCAATCCTGAGACCCTTCGGATAGCAGAGATGTGATATCTCAATGCTTATACCAAACCTGAGACCCTTCCTATGGCATGAGATGTGATATCCAACTCCTTCCCATTCCAATCCTGAGCCCCTCCTATAGCATGAGATGGGATTTCTCAATGCTTCTACCAAACCTGACACCCTTCCTTTAGCATGAGATGTGATATCCAACTCCTTCCCATTCCAATCCTGAGACCCTTACTATAGCATGAGATGTGATATCTCAATGCTTCTAATACCAAACCTGAGATCCTTCCTATAACATGAGATGTGATATCCAAATCCTTCCCCTTCCAAACCTGAGACCCTCCCTTTAGCATGAGATGTGATATCCAACTCTTTCCCATTCCAATCCTGAGACCCTTCTGATAGCATGAGATGTGATATCTCAATGCCTCTAATACCAAACCTGAGATCCTTCCGATAGCATGAGATGTGATATCTCAATGCTTCTAATACCAAACCTGAAATCCTTCCTATAACATGAGATGTGATATCCAAATCCTTCCCCTTCCAAACCTGAGACCTTCCCTTTAGCATGAGATGTGATATCCAATTCGTTCCCATTCCAATCCTGAGACCCTTCTGATAGCATGAGATGTGATATCTCAATGCCTCTAATACCAAACCTGAGATCCTACCTCTAACATGAAATGTGATATCCAACTCCTTCCCTTTCCAAACCTGAGAGCCTTCCTATAGCATGAGATGTGATATCCAAGTCCTTCTCATTCCAATCCGGAGACCCTTCCTATAACATGAGATGTTATATCCAACTCCTTCTGATTCCAATCTGAGACCCTTCCTATAGCATGAGATTGGATATCCAACTCCTTCCAAATCCAATCCTGATACCCTTCCGCTTGCATGAGATGTGATATCCCAATGCTTCTACCAAACCTGAGACCCATACTATGACATCAGATGTGATATCAAACTCCTTCCCATTCCAATCTTGAGACCCTTCCTATAGCTTGAGATGTGATATCCAACTCCTTCCCATTCCAATTCTGAGACCCTTCCTATACCATGAGACTTGATATCTCAATGCTTCTACCAAACCTGAGACCCATACTATTGCATGAGATGTGATATCAAACTCCTTCCAATTCCAATCCTGAGAACCTTCCTATAACATGAGATGAGATATCCAAATCCTTCCCCTTCCAAACCTTAGACCCTTTCTTTATCATGAGATGTGATATCCAACTCCTTCCCATTCCAATCCTTAGACCCTTCTGATAGCATGAGATGTGATATCTCAATGCCTCTAATACCAAACCAGAGATCCTACCTCTAACATGAAATGTGATATCCAACTCCTTCCCCTTCCAAACCTGAGAGCCTTCCTATAACATGAGATGTGATATCGAAGTCCTTCCCATTCCAATCCTGAGACCCTTCCTATAACATGAGATGTGATATCCAACTCCTTCCCATTCCAACCTGAGACCCTTCCTATAGCATGAGATGGGATATCCAACTACTTCCAAATCCAATCCTGATACCCTTCTGATAGCATGAGATGTGATATCCCAATGCTTCTACCAAACCTGAGACCCATACTATGACATGAGATGTGATATCCAATTCCTTCCCATTCCAAACCGGAGACCCTTCCTACAGCATGTGATGTGATATCTCAATGCTCTAATACCAAAACTGAGACCCGTCCTATAGCATGAGATGTGATATCCAAATCCTTCACATCCCAATCCTGAGACACTTTCGATAGCAGAGATGTGATATCTCAATTCTTATACCAAACCTGAGATCCTTCCTATAACATGAGATGTGATATCCAAATCCTTCCCCTTCCAAACCTGAGACCCTCCCTTTAGCGTGAGATGTGATATCCAACTCCTTCCCATTCCAATCCTGAGACCCTTCTGATAGCATGAGATGTGATGTCTCAATGCCTCTAATACCAAACCTGAGATCCTACCTCTAACATGAAATGTGATATCCAACTCCTTCCCATTCCAATCCTGAGCCCCTCCTATAGCATGAGATGGGATTTCTCAATGCTTCTACCAAACCTGACACCCTTCCTTTAGCATGAGATGTGATATCCAACTCCTTCCCATTCCAATCCTGAGACCCTTACTATAGCATGAGATGTGATATCTCAATGCTTCTAATACCAAACCTGAGATCCTTCCTATAACATGAGATGTGATATCCAAATCCTTCCCCTTCCAAACCTGAGACCCTCCCTTTAGCATGAGATGTGATATCCAACTCTTTCCCATTCCAATCCTGAGACCCTTCTGATAGCATGAGATGTGATATCTCAATGCCTCTAATACCAAACCTGAGATCCTTCCGATAGCATGAGATGTGATATCTCAATGCTTCTAATACCAAACCTGAAATCCTTCCTATAACATGAGATGTGATATCCAAATCCTTCCCCTTCCAAACCTGAGACCTTCCCTTTAGCATGAGATGTGATATCCAATTCGTTCCCATTCCAATCCTGAGAGCCTTCCTATAACATGAGATGTGATATCGAAGTCCTTCCCATTCCAATCCTGAGACCCTTCCTATAACATGAGATGTGATATCCAACTCCTTCCCATTCCAACCTGAGACCCTTCCTATAGCATGAGATGGGATATCCAACTACTTCCAAATCCAATCCTGATACCCTTCCGATAGCATGAGATGTGATATCCCAATGCTTCTACCAAACGTGAGACCCATACTATGACATGAGATGTGATATCCAATTCCTTCCCATTCCAAACCGGAGACCCTTCCTACAGCATGTGATGTGATATCTCAATGCTTCTACCAAACCTGAGACCCTTCCTATAGCATGAGATGTGATATCCGACTCCTTCCCATTCCAATCCTCAGACACTTCCTATAGCATGAGATGTGATATCTCAATGCTTCTAATACCAAACCTGAGACCCTTCCTATGGCATGAGATTTGATATCAAACTCCTTCCCAATCCAATCCTGAGATCCTTCCTATAACATGAGATGTGATATCCAAATCCTTCCCCTTCCAAACCAGAGACCCTCCCTTTAGCGTGAGATGTGATATCCAACTCCTTCCCATTCCAATCCTTAGACCCTTCTGATAGCATGAGATGTGATGTCTCAATGCCTCTAATACCAAACCTGTGATCCTACATCTAACATGAAATGTGATATCCAACTCCTTCCCCTTCCAAACCTGAGAGCCTTCCTATAACATGAGATGTGATATCGAAGTCCTTCCCATTCCAATCCTGAGACCCTTCCTATAACATGAGATGTGATATCCAACTCCTTCCCATTCCAACCTGAGACCCTTCCTATAGCATGAGATGGGATATCCAACTACTTCCAAATCCAATCCTGATACCCTTCCGATAGCATGAGATGTGATATCCCAATGCTTCTACCAAACCTGAGACCCATACTATGGCATGAGATGTGATATCAAACTCCTTCCCATTCCAATCCCGAGACCCTTCCTATAGCTTGAGATGTGATATCCAACTCATTCCCATTCCAATTCTGAGACCCTTCCTATACCAGGAGACTTGCTATCTCAATGCTTCTAATACCAAACCTGACACCCGTCCTATAACATGAGTTGTGATATCCAAATCCTTCCCCTTCCAAACCTGAGACCCTTTCTTTATCATAAGATGTGATATCCAACTCCTTCCCATTCCAATCCTGAGACTCTTCCTATAGCATGAGATGTGATATCTCAATGCTTCTACCAAACCTGATACCCTTCCTATAGCATGAGATGTGATATCCAACTCCTTCCCATTCCAATCCTCAGACACTTCCTATAGCATGAGATGTGATATCTCAATGCTTCTAATACCAAACCTGAGACCCTTCCTACGGCATGAGATTTGATATCAAACTCCTTCCCATTCCAATCCTGAGACCCTTCCTATAGCATGAGATATGATATCCATCTCCTTCCCATTCCAATCCTGAAACCCTTCCTTTAGCATGAGATGTGATATCCAGCTCCTTCCCATTCCAATCCTGAGACCCTTCCGTTAGCATGAGATGTATCTCAATGCTTCTAATACCAAACCTGAGATCCTTCCTATAACATGAGATGGGAAATGTGATATCCAACTCCTTCCCCTTCCAAACCTGAGAGCCTTCCTATAGCATGAGATGTGATATTGAAGTATTTCCCATTTCAATCCTGAGACCCTTCCTATAACATGAGATGTGATACCCAACACCTTCCCATTCCAACCTGAGACCCTTCCTATAGCATGAGATGGGATATCCAACTACTTCCAAATCCAATCCTGATACCCTTCCTATAGCATGAGATGTGATATCCAAGTCCTTCTCATTCCAATCCGGAAACCCTTCCTATAACATGAGATGTTATATCCAACTCCTTCTGATTCCAACCTGAGACCCTTCCTATAGCATGAGATTGGATATCCAACTCCTTCCAAATCCAATCCTGATACCCTTCCGCTTGCATGAGATGTGATATCCAACTCCTTCCCATTCCAATCCTTAGACCCTTCTGATAGCATGAGATGTGATATCTCAATGCCTCTAATACCAAACCTGAGATCCTACCTCTAACATGAAATGTGATATCCAACTCCTTCCCCTTCCAAACCTGAGAGCCTTCCTATAACATGAGATGTGATATCGAAGTCCTTCCCATTCCAATCCTGAGACCCTTCCTATAACATGAGATGTGATATCCAACTCCTTCCCATTCCAACCTGAGACCCTTCCTATAGCATGAGATGGGATATCCAACTACTTCCAAATCCAATCCTGATACCCTTCCGATAGCATGAGATGTGATATCCCAATGCTTCTACCAAACGTGAGACCCATACTATGACATGAGATGTGATATCCAATTCCTTCCCATTCCAAACCGGAGACCCTTCCTACAGCATGTGATGTGATATCTCAATGCTCTAATACCAAAACTGAGACCCGTCCTATAGCATGAGATGTGATATCCAAATCCTTCACATCCCAATCCTGAGACACTTTCGATAGCAGAGATGTGATATCTCAATTCTTATACCAAACCTGAGATCCTTCCTATAACATGAGATGTGATATCCAAATCCTTCCCCTTCCAAACCTGAGACCCTCCCTTTAGCGTGAGATGTGATATCCAACTCCTTCCCATTCCAATCCTGAGACCCTTCTGATAGCATGAGATGTGATGTCTCAATGCCTCTAATACCAAACCTGAGATCCTACCTCTAACATGAAATGTGATATCCAACTCCTTCCCCTTCCAAACCTGAGAGCCGTCCTATAGCATGAGATGTGATATCCGACTCCTTCCCATTCCAATCCTCAGACACTTCCTATAGCATGAGATGTGATATCTCAATGCTTCTAATACCAAACCTGAGACCCTTCCTATGGCATGAGATTTGATATCCGACTCCTTCCCATTCCAATCCTCAGACACTTCCTATAGCATGAGATGTGATATCTCAATGCTTCTAATACCAAACCTGAGACCCTTCCTATGGCATGAGATTTGATATCAAACTCCTTCCCAATCCAATCCTGAGATCCTTCCTATAACATGAGATGTGATATCCAAATCCTTCCCCTTCCAAACCAGAGACCCTCCCTTTAGCGTGAGATTTGATATCCAACTCCTTCCCATTCCAATCCTTAGACCCTTCTGATAGCATGAGATGTGATGTCTCAATGCCTCTAATACCAAACCTGTGATCCTACATCTAACATGAAATGTGATATCCAACTCCTTCCCCTTCCAAACCTGAGAGCCTTCCTATAACATGAGATGTGATATCGAAGTCCTTCCCATTCCAATCCTGAGACCCTTCCTATAACATGAGATGTGATATCCAACTCCTTCCCATTCCAACCTGAGACCCTTCCTATAGCATGAGATGGGATATCCAACTACTTCCAAATCCAATCCTGATACCCTTCCGATAGCATGAGCTGTGATATCCCAATGCTTCTACCAAACCTGAGACCCATACTATGGCATGAGATGTGATATCAAACTCCTTCCCATTCCAATCCCGAGACCCTTCCTATAGCTTGAGATGTGATATCCAACTCCTTCCCATTCCAATTCTGAGACCCTTCCTATACCAGGAGACTTGCTATCTCAATGCTTCTAATACCAAACCTGACACCCGTCCTATAACATGAGTTGTGATATCCAAATCCTTCCCCTTCCAAACCTGAGACCCTTCCTTTATAATAAGATGTGATATCCAACTCCTTCCCATTCCAATCCTGAGACTCTTCCTATAGCATGAGATGTGATATCTCAATGCTTCTACCAAACCTGATACCCTTCCTATAGCATGAGATGTGATATCCAACTCCTTCCCATTCCAATCCTCAGACACTTCCTATAGCATGAGATGTGATATCTCAATGCTTCTAATACCAAACCTGAGACCCTTCCTACGGCATGAGATTTGATATCAAACTCCTTCCCATTCCAATCCTGAGACCCTTCCTATAGCATGAGATATGATATCCATCTCCTTCCCATTCCAATCCTGAAACCCTTCCTTTAGCATGAGATGTGATATCCAGCTCCTTCCCATTCCAATCCTGAGACCCTTCCGTTAGCATGAGATGTATCTCAATGCTTCTAATACCAAACCTGAGATCCTTCCTATAACATGAGATGGGAAATGTGATATCCAACTCCTTCCCCTTCCAAACCTGAGAGCCTTCCTATAGCATGAGATGTGATATTGAAGTATTTCCCATTTCAATCCTGAGACCCTTCCTATAACATGAGATGTGATACCCAACACCTTCCCATTCCAACCTGAGACCCTTCCTATAGCATGAGATGGGATATCCAACTACTTCCAAATCCAATCCTGATACCCTTCCGTTAGCATGAGATGTATCTCAATGCTTCTAATACCAAACCTGAGATCCTTCCTATAACATGAGATGTGATATCCAAATCCTTCCCCTTCCAAACCTAAGACCCTCCCTTTAGCATGAGATGTGATATCCAACTCCTTCCCATTCCAATCCTGAGACCCTTCTGATAGCATGAGATGTGATATCTCAATGCCTCTAATACCAAACCTGAGATCCTACCGCTAACATGAAATGTGATATCCTACTCCTTCCCTTTCCAAACGTGAGACCCTCCCTATAGCATGAGATGTGATATCCAACTCCTTCCCATTCCAATCCTGAGACCCTTCCTAGAGCATGAGATGTGATATCTCATTGCTTATACCAAACCTGAGAACCTTCCTATAGCATGAGATGTGATATCCAACTCCTTCGCATTCCAATCCTGAGACCCTTCCTATAACATGAGATGTGATATCCAACTCCTTCCCATTCCAATCCTGAGACCCTTCTGAGAGCATGAGATGTGATATCTCAATGCTTCTAATACCAAACCTGAGATCCTTCCGATAGCATGAGATGTGATATCTCAATTCTTCTAATACCAAACCTGAGATCCTTCCTATAACACGAGATGTGATATCCAAATCCTTCCCCTTCCAAACCTGAGACCCTCCCTTTGGCATGAGATGTGATATCCAACTCCTTCCCATTCCAATCCTGAGACCCTTCTGATAGCATGAGATGTGATATCTCAATGCCTTTAACAAACCTGAGATCCTACCTCTAACATGAAATGTGATATCCAACTCCTTCCCCTTCCAACCTGAGAGCCTTCCTATAGCATGAGATGTGATATCCAACTCCTTCCCATTCCAACCTGAGACCCTTCCTATAGCATGAGATGGGATATCCAACTACTTCCAAATCCAATCCTGATACCCTTTCGATAGCATGAGATGTGATATCTCAATGCCTCTAATACCAAACCTGAGATCCTTCCGATAGCATGAGATGCGATATCTCAATGCTTCTAATACCAAACCTGATTTCCTTCCTATAACATGAGATGTGATATCAAAATCCTTCCCCTTCCAAACCTGAGACCCTCCCTTTAGCATGAGATGTGATATCCAACTCCTTCCCATTCCAATCCTGAGACCCTTCTGATAGCATGAGATGTGATATCTCAATGCCTCTAATACCAAACCTGAGATCCTAACTCTAACATGAAATGTGATATCCTACTCCTTCCCTTTCCCAACGTGAGACCCTCCCTATAGCATGAGATGTGATATCCAACTACTTCCCATTCCAATCCTGAGACCCGTCCTATAGCATGAGATGTGATATCTCAATGCTTATACCAAACCTGAGACCCTTCCTATAGCATGAGATGTGACATCCAACTCCTTCCCATTCCAATCCTGAGACCCTTCCTATAACATGAGATGTGATGTCTCAATGCTTCTAATACCAGACCTGAGATCCTTCCTATGGCATGAGATGTGATATCCAACTCCTTCCCATTCCAATCCTGAGAGCCTTCCTATAGCATGAGATGTTATATCTCAAAGCTTCTAATACCAAACCTGAGATCCTTCCTATAACATGAGATGTGATATCCAAATCCTTCCCCTTCCAAACCTGAGACCCTCCCTTTAGCATGAGATGTGATATCTCAATGCTTCTAATACCAAACCTGATTTCCTTCCTATAACATGAGATGTGATATCAAAATTCTTCCCCTTCCAAACCTGAGACCCTCCCTTTAGCATGAGATGTGATATCCAACTCCTTCCCATTCCAATCCTGAGACCCTTCTGATAGCATGAGATGTGATGTCTCAATGCCTCTAATACCAAACCTGAGATCCTACCTCTAACATGAAATGTGATATCCTACTCCTTCCCTTTCCAAACGTGAGACCCTCCCTATAGCATGAGATGTGATATCCAAATACTTCCCATTCCAATCCTGAGACCCTTCCTATATCATGAGATGTGATATCTCTAAGCTTATACCAAACCTGAGACCCTTCCGATAGCATGAGATGTGATATCCAACTCCTTCCCATTCCAATCCTGAGACCCTTCCTATAACATGAGATGTGATGTCTCAATGCTTCTAATACCAAACCTGAGATCCTTCCTATGGCATGAGATGTGATATCCAACTCCTTCCCATTCCAACCTGAGACCCTTCCTTTAGCATGAGATGGGATATCCAACTCCTTCCCATTCCAATCCTGAGACCCTTCTGATAGCATGAGATGTGATATCTCAATGCTTCTAATACCAAACCTGAGATCCTTCCGATAACCTGAGATGTGATATCTCAATTCTTCTAATACCAAACCTGAGATCCTTCCTATAACACGAGATGTGATATCCAAATACTTCCCCTTCCAAACCTGAGACCCTCCCTTTGGCATGAGATGTGATATCCAACTCCTTCCCATTCCAATCCTGAGAGCCTTCTGATAGCATGAGATGTGATATCTCAATGCCTCTAATACCAAACCTGAGATCCTACCTCTAACATGAAATGTGATATCCAACTCCTTCCCCTTCCAAACCTGAGAGCCTTCCTATAACATGAGATGTGATATCGAAGTCCTTCCCATTCCAATCCTGAGACCCTTCCTATAACATGAGAGTTGGTATCCAACTCCTTCCCATTCCAACCTGAGACCCTTCCTATAGCATGAGATGGGATATCCAACTACTTCCAAATCCAATCCTGATACCCTTCCGATAGCATGAGATGTGATATCCCAATGCTTCTACCAAACCTGAGACCCATACTATGGCATGAGATGTGATATCAAACTCCTTCCCATTCCAATCCCGAGACCCTTCCTATAGCTTAAGATGTGATATCCAGCTCCTTCCCATTCCAATTCTGAGACCCTTCCTATTCCAGGAGACTTGCTATCTCAATGCTTCTAATACCAAACCTGACACCCGTCCTATAACATGAGTTGTGATATCCAAATCCTTCCCCTTCCAAACCTTAGACCCTTCCTTTATCATGAGATGTGATATCCAACTCCTTCCCCTTCCAATCCTGAGACCCTTCCCATATCATGAGATTTGTTATCTCAATGCTTCTAATATCAAACTTGAGACATTCCCTATAGCATGAATTGTGATATCCAAGTCCTTCCCATTCCAATCCTGAGACCCTTCCTATAGCATGAGATGTGATATCTCAATGCTTCTAATACCAAAACTGAGACCCTTCCTATAACATGATATGGGATATCCAACTCCTTCCCATTCCAATCCTAAAACCCTTCCGATAGCAGAGATGTGATATCTCAATGCTTATACCAAACCTGAGAACCTTCCTATGGCATGAGATGTCATATACAACTCCTTCCCATTCCAATCCTGAGACCCTTCCTAGAGCATGAGATGTGATATCTCAATGCTTATACCAAACCTGAGACACTTCCTAAAGCATGAGATGTGATATCCCATTCCTTCCCATTCCAAAATGAGACCCTTCCTATAGCATGAGATGTGATGTCTGAATGCTTCTAATACCAAATCTGAGATCCTTCCTATAACACGAGATGTGATATCAAAATCCTTCCCCTTCCAAACCTGAGACCCTCCCTTTGGCATGAGATGTGATATCCAACTCCTTCCCATTCCAATCCTGAGACCCTTCCTACAGCATGAGATGTGATATCTCAATGATTCTAATAACAAACCCGAGACCCGTCCTATAACATGAGATGTGATATCCAACTCCTTCCCATTCCAATCCTGAGACCCTTCCTATAGCATGAGATGTGCTATCTCAATGCTTATACCAAACCTGAGACACTTCCTATAGCATGAGATGTGATATCCCATTCCTTCCCATTCCAAAATGAGACCCTTCCTATAGCATGAGATGTGATGTCTGAATGCTTCTAATACCAAATCTGAGATCCTTCCTATAACACGAGATGTGATATCAAAATCCTTCCCCTTCCAAACCTGAGACCCTCCCTTTGGCATGAGATGTGATATCCAACTCCTTCCCATTCCAATCCTGAGACCCTTCCTACAGCATGAGATGTGATATCTCAATGATTCTAATAACAAACCCGAGACCCGTCCTATAACATGAGATGTGATATCCAACTCCTTCCCATTCCAATCCTGAGACCCTTCCTATAGCATGAGATGTGCTATCTCAATGCTTATACCAAACCTGAGACCCTTCCTATAGCATTAGATGTGATTTCCAAATCCTTCCCATTCCAATCCTGAGACCCTTCCTATAGCATGAGATGTGATATCTCAATGCCTCTAATACCAAAAATAAGATCCATCCTCTAACATGAAATGTGATATCCAACTCCTTCCCTTTCCAAACCTGAGAGCCTACCTATAGCATGAGATGTGATGTCCAAGTCCTTCCCATTTCAATCCTTAGACCCTTCCTACAGCATGAGATGTGATATCTCAATGATTCTAATACCAAACCTGAGACCTGTCCTATAACATGAGATGGGATATCCAACTCCTTCCATTTCAATCCTGAGACACTTCCGATAGCAGAGATGTGATATCTCAATGCTGATACCAACCCTGAGACCCTTCCTATAACATGAGATGTGGAATCCAACTCCTTCCCCTTCCAAACCTGAGACCCTCCCTTTGGCATGAGATGTGATATCCAACTCCTTCCCCTTCCAAACCTGAGAGCCTTCCTATAACATGAGATGTGATATCGAAGTCCTTCCCATTCCAATCCTGAGACCCTTCCTATAACATGAGTTGTGATATCCAAATCTATCCCCTTCCAAACCTTAGACCCTTCCTTTATCATGAGATGTGATATCCAACTCCTTCCCATTCCAATCCTGAGACCCTTCCCATATCATGAGAGTTGTTATCTCAATGCTTCTAATATCAAACTTGAGACCCTCCCTATAGCATGAGATGTGATATCCAAGTCCTCCCCATTCCAATCCTGAGACCCTTCCTATAGCATGATGTGATATCTCAATGCTTCTAATACCAAAACTGAGACCCTTCCTATAACATGATATGGGATATCCAACTCCTTCCCATTCCAATCCTAAAACCCTTCCGATAGCAGAGATGTGATATCTCAATGCTTATACCAAACCTGAGACCCTTCCTATGGCATGAGATGTCATATACAACTCCTTCCCATTCCAATCCTGAGACCCTTCCTATAGCATGAGATGTGATTTCTCAATGCTTATACCAAACCTGAGACCCTTCCTATAGCATGAGATGTGATATCCCATTCCTTCCCATTCCAAAATGAGACCCTTCCTATAGCATGAGATGTGATGTCTCAATGCTTCTAATACCAAATCTGAGATCCTTCCTATAACACGAGATGTGATATCAAAATCCTTCCCCTTCCAAACCTGAGACCCTCCCTTTGGCATGAGATGTGATATCCAACTCCTTCCCATTCCAATCCTGAGACCCTCCCTACAGCATGAGATATGATATCTCAATGATTCTAATAACAAACCCGAGACCCGTCCTATAACATGAGATGTGATATCCAACTCCTTCCCATTCCAATCCTGAGACCCTTCCTATAGCATGAGATGTGATATCTCAATGCTTATACCAAACCTGAGACCCTTCCTATAGCATGAGATGTGATATCCAAATCCTTCCCATTCCAATCCTGAGACCCTTCCTATAGCATGAGATGTGATATCTCAATGCCTCTAATACCAAACATGAGATCCATTTTCTAACATGAAATGTGATATCCAACTCCTTCCCTTTCCAAACCTGAGAGCCTACCAATAGCATGGGATGTGATATCCAAGTCCTTCCCTTTCCAATCCTTAGACCCTTCCTACAGCATGAGATGTCATATCTCAATGATTCTAATACCAAACCTGAGACCCGTCCTATAACATGAGATGGGATATCCAACTCCTTCCATTTCAATCCTGAGACACTTCCGATAGCAGAGATGTGATATCTCAATGCTTATACCAACCCTGAGACCCTTCCTCTAACATGAGATGTGGTATCCAACTCCTTCCCATTCCAAACATGAGACCCTTCCTATAGCAAGAATGTGATATCCATCTCCTTCCCATTCCAATCCTGAGACCATTCCTATAGCATGAGATGTGATATCTCAATGCTTCTAATAGCAAACCTGTGATCCTTCCTATGACATGAGATGTGATATCCAATTCCTTCCCATGCCAAACCGCAGACCCTTCCTACAGCATGTGATGTGATATCTCAATGCTTCTAATACCAAACCTGAGACCCGTCCTATAGCATGAGATGTGATATCCAACTCCTTCCCATCCCAATCCTGAGACACTTTTGATAGCAGAGATGTGATATCTCAATTCTTATACCAAACCTGAGACCCTTCCTATAACATGAAATGGGATATCTAACTCCTTCCCATTCCAAACCTGAGACCCTTCCGATAGCAGAGATGTGATATCTCAATGTCTCTAATACCAAACCTGAGATCCTTCCGATAGTATGAGATGTGATATCTCAATGCCTCTAATACCAAACATGAGATCCATTTTCTAACATGAAATGTGATATCCAACTCCTTCCCTTTCCAAACCTGAGAGCCTACCTATAGCATGGGATGTGATATCCAAGTCCTTCCCTTTCCAATCCTTAGACCCTTCCTACAGCATGAGATGTGATATCTCAGTGATTCTAATACCAAACCTGAGACCCGTCCTATAACATGAGATGGGATATCCAACTCCTTCCATTTCAATCCTGAGACACTTCCGATAGCAGAGATGTAATATCTCAATGCTTATACCAACCCTGAGACCCTTCCTCTAACATGAGATGTGGTATCCAACTCCTTCCCATTCCAAACATGAGACCCTTCCTATAGCAAGAATGTGATATCCATCTCCTTCCCATTCCAATCCTGAGACCATTCCTATAGCATGAGATGTGATATCTCAATGCTTCTAATAGCAAACCTGTGATCCTTCCTATGACATGAGATGTGATATCCAATTCCTTCCCATGCCAAACCGGAGACCCTTCCTACAGCATGTGATGTGATATCTCAATGCTTCTAATACCAAACCTGAGACCCGTCCTATAGCATGAGATGTGATATCCAACTCCTTCCCATCCCAATCCTGAGACACTTTTGATAGCAGAGATGTGATATCTCAATTCTTATACCAAACCTGAGACCCTTCCTATAACATGAAATGGGATATCCAACTCCTTCCCATTCCAAACCTGAGACCCTTCCGATAGCAGAGATGTGATATCTCAATGTCTCTAATACCAAACCTGAGATCCTTCCTATAACATGAGATGTGATATCCAAATCCTTCCCGTTCCAAAACTGAGACCCTACCGATAGCATGAGATGTGATATCTCAATGCCTCTAATACCAAACCTGAGATCCTTCCGATAGCATGAGATGTGATATCTCAATGCTTCTAATACCAAACCTGAAATCCTTCCTATAACATGAGATGTGATATCCAAATCCTTCCCCTTCCAAACCTGAGACCTTCCCTTTAGCATGAGATGTGATATCCAACTCGTTCCCATTCCAATCCTGAGACCCTTCTGATAGCATGAGATGTGATATCTCAATGCCTCTAATACCAAACCTGAGATCCTACCTCTAACATGAAATGTGATATCCAACTCCTTCCCTTTCCAAACCTGAGAGCCTTCCTATAGCATGAGATGTGATATCCAAGTCCTTCTCATTCCAATCCGGAGACCCTTCCTATAACATGAGATGTGATATCCAACTCCTTCTGATTCCAACCTGAGACCCTTCCTATAGCATGAGATTGTATATCCAACTCCTTCCAAATCCAATCCTGATACCCTTCCGATTGCATGAGATGTGATATCCCAATGCTTCTACCAAACCTGAGACCCATACTATGACATCAGATGTGATATCAAACTCCTTCCCATTCCAATCTTGAGACCCTTCCTATAGCTTGAGATGTGATATCCAACTCCTTCCCATTCCAATTCTGAGACCCTTCCTATACCATGAGACTTGATATCTCAATGCTTCTACCAAACCTGAGACCCATACTATTGCATGAGATGTGATATCAAACTCCTTCCAATTCCAATCCTGAGAACCTTCCTATAACATGAGATGAGATATCCAAATCATTCCCCTTCCAAACCTTAGACCCTTTCTTTATCATGAGATGTGATATCCAACTCCTTCCCATTCCAATCCTGAAACCCTTCCTACACCATGAGATGTGATATCTGAATGCTTCTAATACCAAACCTGAGACCCATCCTATAACATGAGATGTGATATCCAAATCCTTCCCCTTCCAAACCTGAGACCCTTCCTTTAGCATGAGATGTGATATCCAGCTCCTTCTCATTCCAATCCTGAGACCCTTCCGATAGCATGAGATGTGATATCTCAATGCTTCTAATAACAAATTGAGACCCTCCCTATAGCATGAGATGTGATATCTAAGTCTTTCCAATTTCCAATCCTGAGACCCTTCGGATAGCAGAGATGTGATATCTCAATGCTTATACCAAACCTGAGACCCTTCCTATGGCATGAGATGTGATATCCAACTCCTTCCCATTCCAATCCTGAGCCCCTCCTATAGCATGAGATGGGATATCTCAATGCTTCTACCAAACCTGACACCCTTCCTTTAGCATGAGATGTGATATCCAACTCCTTCCCATTCCAATCCTGAGACCCTTACTATAGCATGAGATGTGATATCTCAATGCTTCTAATACCAAACCTGAGATCCTTCATATAACATGAGATGTGATATCCAAATCCTTCCCCTTCCAAACCTGAGACCCTCCCTTTAGCATGAGATGTGATATCCAACTCCTTCCCATTCCAATCCTGAGACCCTTCTGATAGCATGAGATGTGATATCTCAATGCCTCTAATACCAAACCTGAGATACTTCTGATAGCATGAGATGTGATATCTCAATGCTTCTAATACCAAACCTGAAATCCTTCCTATAACATGAGATGTGATATCCAAATCCTTCCCCTTCCAAACCTGAGACCTTCCCTTTAGCATGAGATGTGATATCCAATTCGTTCCCATTCCAATCCTGAGACCCTTCTGATAGCATGAGATGTGATATCTCAATGCCTCTAATACCAAACCTGAGATCCTACCTCTAACATGAAATGTGATATCCAACTCCTTCCCTTTCCAAACCTGAGAGCCTTCCTATAGCATGAGATGTGATATCCAAGTCCTTCTCATTCCAATCCGGAGACCCTTCCTATAACATGAGATGTGATATCCAACTCCTTCTGATTCCAACCTGAGACCCTTCCTATAGCATGAGATTGGATATCCAACTCCTTCCAAATCCAATCCTGATACCCTTCCGATTGCATGAGATGTGATATCCCAATGCTTCTACCAAACCTGAGACCCATGCTATGACATCAGATGTGATATCAAACTCCTTCCCATTCCAATCTTGAGACCCTTCCTATAGCTTGAGATGTGATATCCAACTCCTTCCCATTCCAATTCTGAGATCCTTCCTATACCATGAGACTTGATATCTCAATGCTTCTACCAAACCTGAGACCCATACTATTGCATGAGATGTGATATCAAACTCCTTCCAATTCCAATCCTGAGAAATTCCTATAACATGAGATGAGATATCCAAATCCTTCCCCTTCCAAACCTTAGACCCTTTCTTTATCATGAAATGTGATATCCAACTCCTTCCCATTCCAATCCTTAGACCCTTTTGATAGCATGAGATGTGATATCTCAATGCCTCTAATACCAAACCTGAGATCCTACCTCTAACATGAAATGTGATATCCAACTCCTTCCCCTTCCAAACCTGAGAGCCTTCCTATAACATGAGATGTGATATCGAAGTCCTTCCCATTCCAATCCTGAGAACCTTCCTATAACATGAGATGTGATATCCAACTCCTTCCCATTCCAGCCTGAGACCCTTCCTATAGCATGAGATGGGATATCCAACTACTTCCAAATCCAATCCTGATACCCTTCCGATAGAATGAGATGTGATATCCCAATGCTTCTACCAAACCTGAGACCCATACTATGACATGAGATGTGATATCCAATTCCTTCCCATTCCAAACCGGAGACCCTTCCTACAGCATGTGATGTGATATCTCAATGCTCTAATATCAAAACTGAGACCCGTCCTATAGCATGAGATGTGATATCCAACTCCTTCCCATCCCAATCCTGAGACACTTTCGATAGCAGAGATGTGATATCTCAATTCTTATACCAAACCTGAGACCCTTCCTATAACATGAAATGGGATATCCAACTCCTTCCCATTCCAAACCTGATACCCTTCCGATAGCAGAGATGTGATATATCAATGTCTCTAATGCCAAACCTGAGATCCTTCCGATAGCATGATATGTGATATCGCAATGCTTCTAATACCAAACCTGAGATCCTTCCTATAACATGAGATGTGATATCCAAATCCTTCCCGTTCCAAACCTGAGACCCTTCCGATAGCATGAGATGTGATATCTCAATGCCTCTAATACCAAACCTGAGATCATTCCGATAGCATGAGATGTGATAGCTCAATGCTTCTAATACCAAACCTGAAATCCTTCCTATAACATGAGATGTGATATCCAAATCCTTCCCCTTCGAAACCTGAGACCTTCCCTTTAGCATGAGATGTGACATCAAACTTGTTCCCATTCCAATCCTGAGACCCTTCTGATAGCATGAGATGTGATATCTCAATGCCTCTAATACCAAACCTGAGATCCTACCTCTAACATGAAATGTGATATCCAACTCCTTCCCTTTCCAAACCTGAGAGCCTTCCTATAGCATGAGATTTGATATCCAAGTCCTTCTCATTCCAATCCGGAGACCCTTCCTATAACATGAGATGTGATATCCAACTCCTTCTGATTCCAACCTGAGACCCTTCCTATAGCATGAGATTGGATATCCAACTCCTTCCAAATCCAATCCTGATACCCTTCCGATAGCATGAGATGTGATATCCCAATGCTTCTACAAAACCTGACACCAATACTATGACATCAGATGTGATATCAAACTGCTTCCCATTCCAATATTGAGACCCTTCCTATAGCATGAGATGTGATATCTCAATGCTTATACCAAACCTGAGACCCTTCCTATAGCATGAGATGTGATATCCCATTCCTTCCCATTCCAAAATGAGACCCTTCCTATAGCATGAGATGTGATGTCTGAATGCTTCTAATACCAAATCTGAGATCCTTCCTATAACACGAGATGTGATATCAAAATCCTTCCCCTTCCAAACCTGAGACCCTCCCTTTGGCATGAGATGTGATATCCAACTCCTTCCCATTCCAATCCTGAGACCCTTCCTACAGCATGAGATGTGATATCTCAATGATTCTAATAACAAACCCGAGACCCGTCCTATAACATAACATGAGATCCAACTCCTTCCCATTCCAATCCTGAGACCCTTCCTATAGCATGAGATGTGATATCTCAATGCCTCTAATACCAAAAATGAGATCCATCCTCTAACATGAAATGTGATATCCAACTCCTTCCCTTTCCAAACCTGAGAGCCTACCTATAGCATGAGATGTGATATCCAAGTCCTTCCCATTCCAATCCTTAGACCCTTCCTACAGCATGAGATGTGATATCTCAATGATTCTAATACCAAAGCTGAGACCTGTCCTATAACATGGGATGGGATATCCAACTCCTTCCATTTCAATCCTGAGACACTTCCGATAGCAGAGATGTGATATCTCAATGCTGATACCAACCCTGAGACCCTTCCTATAACATGAGATGTGGTATCCAACTCCTTCCCCTTCCAAACCTGAGACCCTCCCTTTGGCATGAGATGTGCTATCCAACTCCTTCCCATTCCAATCCTGAGACCCTTCTGATAGCATGAGATGTGATATCTCAATGCC
Organism: Ambystoma mexicanum; assembly: GCF_040938575.1. Classification (NCBI taxonomy): domain Eukaryota; kingdom Metazoa; phylum Chordata; class Amphibia; order Caudata; family Ambystomatidae; genus Ambystoma; species Ambystoma mexicanum. The sequence goes on along the minus strand of NC_090940.1, from coordinate 467,033,176 downwards.
TCTAATACCAAACCTGAGATCCTACCTCTAACATGAAATGTGATATCCAAATCCTTCCCCTTCCAAACCTGAGAGCCTTCCTATAACATGAGATGTGATATCGAAGTCCTTCCCATTCCAATCCTGAGACCCTTCCTATAGCATGAGATGTGATATCCAACTCCTTCCCATTCCAACCTGAGACCCTTCCTATAGCATGAGATGGGATATCCAACTACTTCCAAATCCAATCCTGATACCCTTCCGATAGCATGAGATGTGATATCCCAATGCTTCTACCAAACCTGAGACCCATACTATGGCATGAGATGTAATATCAAACTCCTTCCCATTCCAATCCCGAGACCCTTCCTATAGCTTGAGATGTGATATCCAACTCCTTCCCATTCCATCCTGAGACCCTTCCTATACAAGGAGACTTGCTATCTCAATGCTTCTAATACCAAACCTGACACCCGTCCTATAACATGAGTTGTGATATCCAAATCCTTCCCCTTCCAAACCTTAGACCCTTCCTTTATCATGAGATGTGATATCCAACCCCTTCCCATTCCAATCCTGAGACCCTTCCCATATCATGAGATTTGTTATCTCAATGCTTCTAATATCAAACTTGAGACCCTCCCTATAGCATGAGATGTGATATCCAAGTCCTTCCCATTCCAATCCTGAGACCCTTCCTATAGCATGATGTGATATCTCAATGCTTCTAATACCAAAACTGAGACCCTTCCTATAACATGATATGGGATATCCAACTCCTTCCCATTCCAATCCTAAAACCCTTCCGATAGCAGAGATGTGATATCTCAATGCTTATACCAAACCTGAGACCCTTCCTATAGCATGAGATGTGATATCCCATTCCTTCCCATTCCAAAATGAGACCCTTCCTATAGCATGAGATGTGATGTCTCAATGCTTCTAATACCAAATCTGAGATCCTTCCTATAACACGAGATGTGATATCAAAATCCTTCCCCTTCCAAACCTGAGACCCTCCCTTTGGCATGAGATGTGATATCCAACTCCTTCCCATTCCAATCCTGAGACCCTTCCTACAGCATGAGATGTGATATCTCAATGATTCTAATAACAAACCCGAGACCCGTCCTATAACATGAGATGTGATATCCAACTCCTTCCTATTCCAATCCTGAGACCCTTCCTATAGCATGAGATGTGATATCTCAATGCTTATACCAAACCTGAGACCCTTCCTATAGCATGAGATGTGATATCCAAATCCTTCCCATTCCAATCCTGAGACCCTTCCTATAGCATGAGATGTGATATCTCAATGCCTCTAATACCAAACATGAGATCCATTTTCTAACATGAAATGTGATATCCAACTCCTTCCCTTTCCAAACCTGAGAGCCTACCTATAGCATGAGATGTGATATCCAAGTCCTTCCCATTCCAATCCTTAGACCCTTCCTACAGCATGAGATGTGATATCTCAATGATTCTAATACCAAACCTGAGACCCGTCCTATAACATGAGATGGGATATCCAACTCCTTCCATTTCAATCCTGAGACACTTCCGATAGCAGAGATGTGATATCTCAATGCTTATACCAACCCTGAGACCCTTCCTCTAACATGAGATGTGGTATCCAACTCCTTCCCATTCCAAACATGAGACCCTTCCTATAGCAAGAATGTGATATCCATCTCCTTCCCATTCCAATCCTGAGACCATTCCTATAGCATGAGATGTGATATCTCAATGCTTCTAATAGCAAACCTGTGATCCTTCCTATGACATGAGATGTGATATCCAATTCCTTCCCATGCCAAACCGGAGACCCTTCCTACAGCATGTGATGTGATATCTCAATGCTTCTAATACCAAACCTGAGAACCGTCCTATAGCATGAGATGTGATATCCAACTCCTTCCCATCCCAATCCTGAGACACTTTCGATAGCAGAGATGTGATATCTCAATTCTTATACCAAACCTGAGACCCTTCCTATAACATGAAATGGGATATCCAACTCCTTCCGATTCCAAACCTGAGACTCTTCCGATAGCAGAGATGTGATATCTCAATGTCTCTAATACCAAACCTGAGATCCTTCCTATAACATGAGATGTGATATCCAAATCCTTCCCGTTCCAAAACTGAGACCCTTCCGATAGCATGAGATGTGATATCTCAATGCCTCTAATACCAAACCTGAGATCCTTCCGATCGCATGAGATGTGATATCTCAATGCTTCTAATACCAAACCTGAAATCCTTCCTAT